>NW_022060199.1:0-37549 GCF_007364275.1 Archocentrus centrarchus
TCATATTTTTAGTTTTTATATATTTATTGATATTTTATTTTTCATATATTTATACATTAATAAATATATATATAATATATTAAAACATACCGTACGTATCTTACCGTACATACCATACATTCCATACCATACATACCGTATGTACCATACCGTACAAACCATACCGTACGTACCATACCTTACATATATTATAAATGTTTAGATATTTATATTTTTTATTTTATACATATATATATATATATATATATATATATATATATATATATATATATATATATATATATATATATATATATATATATATATATATCTATATATATATATATATATGAAGTGAGTTGAGACCTTGGTTATTCGATGGCCTATGCCTGGTGCTATAGGACCATCATAATTCTGAGTTATATAAAATGAAAATTGATTTATGGAATGTAACAAATAATCTGTATGATTTCTAAGTTGATAAGAATGTGTATAACACAGAAATGATTTTAAAGCACAACAAGTTAAGGAAATTGTAAAATCTTGGAGAATCACTGAGCAGGGTAAGATGAGGACTGAAACCTGTTGCCTAGGAATCAGTAGGAACCGAGGGGAAAAACAAGCTGAAAATAGCTTTAGATGGAAAGTACCTAACAGGCCTTGTATTACGAGAAATGAAGTAATGGTTAAGTCAAATACCATAATTGGAAGCTGGGCATTGGAGTGATAATTTGTCATGATGATGTTTTAAAACTAGGATGTGTCTTAGATTTAAAATATAAAAGGCGATGCACAGAAGTAAGAGAATCTTGGGAGCCCTTCCCAGCACCAGGACTGATCTGCAGAATGGACAGGGCCAACCCAGCTGTGGACAACTAATTGACTTGGAATGGTTTTGAGTGCATTCTCCCTGTATTTTCAGTTGAAGATTGGAAGTACCTAGGCTGTTGGATTTCAGGGAGGATTTCTGCATAACAGTAAGGACTATAAAAGAGGACAGTTGACAGAAGAAAACCAACATCTTTCTTTTTGGACTTCTCCTTGTTCCCCACTTCACTGCAGCAGCAACGGACTGGACATCGGGTGTGGTCGCTTCGGCCGAGTGACTCACTTGAAGTCCTTTCTTCCCAAAATAGGATGTTAACCAATTGGATATTTTCAAGCCCCTTCCTCAACAACCCAGCTCTTAAGTATACCATCCTGATTCAGATCTAGTAATTCTGAAAGATATGCTCTGTGATTGATTCATTTTGATTCTGAAACTTAAATTCTAAGTTGATTGTTGAATTTGGAGAATTGATTAAGAAATGATTTGAGCTAAATGCAAACTGCTTGAGCTGAAACCTGCATATAAAATTTGACTCTAAAAAGTCAGTATAATTCTCTTGAGAATTATTTTCCCCATTAACGGTACATCTACATCCATGCAACAGTAAAACTCTAGGCAAGTCAAGCTACAACATCTGGTTCTGTTTGGACACACTAGTCGTTAGTAATCCACTTCAACTTACTTATGTCCCTTGGGCTCACTGTCCGAGCCGATAAAATAATCTGGCCAGTAACAAGTGCACTGATCAAGGGATGAGCCACTACAACTAATTCGGACTATATTTCGGGGTCGACTGTGGAAGCCTTCCTGATCAGTGGCATTGGAGTATAGAGGAAGCGGGGCAGAGGTTAGGATTATTAGTGGTTAGAAGCCAGATGAGTCACCCCGCCACAGCTTAAGTAGTGTCACTGAGTTGCAGGAGAGTGTAATACCCCACTGATGAAAGTGATCTGGACCCTATGAAACGGAGTAGCTGTCACAGAGGTAAATACCTGTGGGATCTAACAATATATATAAATATAGATACCGTATGTACTGTACGTATCTTACCATACATACCGTACGTACCATACCTTACATATATTACAAATTTTTATATATATATTTATATATATTTATATATATATTTATATAAAATTTTTAGATTTATTTTTTATAATTTTATACATATATGTAAATATAAATATACATACCATACCTTACATACAATACCGTACATACCATACATATCTTACCGTACATACTATACTGTACCTACTGTATGTACCGTACATTCCATACCACACATACCGTATGTATGGCACATACCGTACAAACCACACCATACCTTCCGTACATACGTACAGTCCACAACATACATACAATATGTACGTACAGTATGTACCATACCGTACAAAAATATGAATAAAAATACACTATGGGATATACTGTATTTTATTCATATTTTTATATTTATATAAATATAAAATAACATTAAAAAATATATTTACAATTTATATTTTTAATTTTTATATTTTATTTGTTTTATTTTTCATTATTATACATTAATAAATATATATATAAATATATTAAAAAATATACCGTACATACCGTACATACCATACCGTACGTACCGTACATTCCATTACACACCTACCGTATAATACCGTATGTACCGAACATACCGTAGAGACTGTATGGACCTGTATGTACTGTACATTCCATACGATACATACCGTATACGATACAACCATAAAATACCATTTGTACCATACCGTAAATATATTATAAGTTTTATTTATATTTATATATACATATATATTTATATAAATTTTTTTAGTTTATTTTTTATATTTTTATACATATATGTAAATATAAATATACATACCGTACCTTACATACATATCTTACCGTACATACCATACTGTACCTACCGTATGTACCGTACATTCCATACCACATATACCGTATGTATGGCAACATACCGTAAAAAACCACACCATACCTTCCGTACATACGTACAGTCCACAACATACATACCATATGTACGTACAGTATGTACCATACCGTACATACCATACCATACATATTATAACATTTTTATTCATATTTTTATATTTATCTTTTATTTTTATATTTATATAAATAAAAATATACATTAAAAATATATATTTATTTATATTTTATTTTTCATACATTTATACATTAATAAATATATATATATAATATATTAAAATATACCGTACGTACCATACCGTACGTACCGTACATTCCATTAACACCTTTACAACGTATCATACCATATGTACTGAACATACCGTAGAGACTGTATGGACCTGTAATGTACTGTACATTCCATACGATACCATACCGTATGTATGGCAGATTTTGTACCAAACCAAACCATAAATACATACCATCGTACAATACCGTACATATATTATAAATTTTTAGTTATACTTTAATACATATATGAATTTTTTAGATTTATTTTTTATATTTTAATACATATATGTAAATATAAATATACATACCGTACCTTACATACAATACCGTACAAACGTACGTATCTTACCGTACATACATACTGTACCTACCGTATGTACCGTACATTCCACAACAGTATGTACCATACACTATGTACCATACCGTACATACATACCATAATATATTATACATTTTTAATTTTATTTATTTTTATATTTATCTTTTTATTTTTATATTTATATAAATATAAGATATACATTAAAAATATATATTTACAATTCACATTTTTAATTTTTATATATTTATTTATATTTTATTTTTCATACATTTATACATTAATAAATATATATATATAAATATATTAAAATATACCGTACGTACCATACCGTACATACCATACCGTACGCACCGTACATTCCATTACACACCTACCGTATAATACCGTATGTACCGAACATACCGTAGAGACTGTATGGACCTGTATGTACTGTACATTCCATACGATACATACCGTATGTATGGCAGATTTGTACAAACCAAACCATAAATACATACCATTTGTACCATACCGTACATATATTATAAAGTTTTATTTATATTTTATATATATATATATATATATATATATATAAATTTTTTAGATTTATTTATATTTTTATACATATATGTAAATAGAAATATACATACAATACCGTACATACTGTACATATCTTACTGTACATACCATACTGTACCTACCGTATGTACCGTACATTCCATACCACACATACCGTATGTATGGCACATACCGTACAAACCACACCATACCTTCCGTACATACGTACAGTCCACAACATACATACCATATGTACGTACAGTATGTACCATACCGTACAAAAATATGAATAAAAATACACTATGGGATATACTGTATTTTTATTCATATTTTTATATTTATATAAATATAAAATATACATTAAAAATATATATTTACAATTCATATTTTTAGTTTTTATATATTTATTGATATTTTATTTTTCATATATTTATACATTAATAAATATATATATAAATATATTAAAACATACCGTACGTATCTTACCGTACATACCATACATTCCATACCATACATACCGTATGTACCATACCGTACAAACCATACCGTACGTACCATACCTTACATATATTATAAATGTTTAGATATTTATATTTTTTTATATTTATACATATATATATATATATATAGTATATATAATATATATATATATATATATATATATATATATATATATATATATATATATATATATATGAAATCAGTTGAGGTTGAGACCTTGGTTATTCGATGGCCTATGCCTGGTGCTATATGGACCATCATAATTCTGAGTTATATAAAATGAAAATTGATTTATGGAATGTAACAAATAATCTGTATGATTTCTAAGTTGATAAGAATGTGTATAACACAGAAATGATTTTAAAGCACAACAAGTTAAGGAAATTGTAAAATCTTGGAGAATCACTGAGCAGGGTAAGATGAGGAACTGAAACCTGTTGCCTAGGAATCAGTAGGAACCGAGGGGAAAAACAAGCTGAAAATAGCTTTAGATGGAAAGTACCTAACAGGCCTTGTATTACGAGAAATGAAGTAATGGTTAAGTCAAATACCATAATTGGAAGCTGGGCATTGGAGTGATAATTTGTCATGATGATGTTTTAAAACTAGGATGTGTCTTAGATTTAAAATATAAAAGGCGATGCCACAGAAGTAAGAGAATCTTGGGAGCCCTTCCCAGCACCAGGACTGATCTGCAGAATGGACAGGGCCAACCCAGCTGTGGACAACTAATTGACTTGGAATGGTTTTGAGTGCATTCTCCCTGTATTTTCAGTTGAAGATTGGAAGTACCTAGGCTGTTGGATTTCAGGGAGGATTTCTGCATAACAGTAAGGACTATAAAGAGGACAGTTGACAGAAGAAAAACCAACATCTTTCTTTTTGGACTTCTCCTTGTTCCCCACTTCACTGCAGCAGCAACGGACTGGACATCGGGTGTGGTCGCTTCGGCCGAGTGACTCACTTGAAGTCCTTTCTTCCCAAAATAGGATGTTAACCACTTGGGATATTTTCAAGCCCCTTCCTCAACAACCCAGCTCTTAAGTATACCATCCTGATTCAGATCTAGTAATTCTGAAAGATATGCTCTGTGATTGATTCATTTTGATTCTGAAACTTAAATTCTAAGTTGATTGTTGAATTTGGAGAATTGATTAACCACTTAACTGGCGGCTAAAAAAAAACAAAAAAACGCCTGAAAAAGCATACCCAAATTAAATCAGCTGCTGTTCCTGAACTCTTTGGAGTACACACAAAAGTTTAGTGTCTTTGCGAAGCAGACAACCTATATTTTTCATTTATGTAGTCAAAAGCACTGTAACTGTAATGAGTTTGTAGCTATTAAGTTTGGAACACAGAAAAAGTAGACAATTTTTGCCTCGCCTAGATTTTTCCTGATTGTTATCATGTAACTACACACTGAATATAGAAGGTAACGACTGGAAAATACATTGGAGCTGTAGAATGAAGTCTTTTTGTCGTGCATTTCGAATTTCATCAAGATAGCACAAAAGCCTATTGTTTTGTAAAGGTTTTTGTGCATTGATGCCCTGGCGTGCTCTCTCATGTGCCATTTGGATAGTCCAAGTGCCGCATCTAAGCCCCCTTTGACATGCAAATTTTAAAGGGCTGTAACTCCTCAATGCTTCAACATACAGTCATCAATGAGGGCTCTAATCAAAGATACTGTCCTGAGGAATCCTGTACTACACACAAAATTACTGAATAAATCATAAATAAAGCCATATTAATCCAATAAAATATGAATGACACTATTGTACATTGTAAAAAAAAAAATAGTCACAAAACAAATCACCATTTCTGTAAATGCTATTTTATTTTTCAGAGTAATGTAAAAAAAAAAACACAGCACAGCAAACTGCAACTATTTACAATTATTCTGCTCTACCCCCACCCCCCCTCACATGGAATTTTCAATGTGCCACTGGTTATAGCAGTCTCTGTTTGGGACAAAGCACAATGGCTTGTCACATGTGGTGCACTGGCCCTTCTGGCCTGTGCTGTAACAGGCATTAGATCCTCTTCATCAGATGAAGAAGCCTCTTCCACCATCTTCTCTTTGGCTGGCTGCCACTCATGATCAGAGGTTCCCTAATTTGTAAAAGAAGGAAAATGTTCAGGCCTTCATGCACCAAAAACCCAGTCATTTTTCAGTGATTCCCTTACACACACAAATAAATACATTGTATATCAAAAAAAGTTACAGTAAATGCAGACAGTGCATACACACATAAAATAAAAACCACACAATCCTCCCAGTAGTCCTTGTCTGATACAAAATGTACAACCTCCTCCCATACAATAACCCCCACCCCAACTTGTAAAACTTTAGACACTTACTGGTCATCTCCATCGGAAAACAAATCTTCTTCTGATGTTGGATCATCAGTTGAACCCAAAAAGTCTGATGCTGAAATGTCGCTCTCTCTCCGTGTGAGCAATTCCACAAACCTCCTGAGCGCTGAACTTGGTCTTGCCGGCGGCCGCTGTGCCATTTCGCAAAACTCCAAAACAACGATGCGATCACGACGAATCTCAAATGAAGCTCTGAGACGTTGTCCACCTCACCTTGCCCTTTTATCGGGTGATGCTGACGTAATAGAGAAGCCCACGAAACCCCCAATCGATACTTACAGTACACCTTCCCTACCCCCAAACACCTGGCACATTTCAATACGTAAATCACACCACTATACAGCGCCCACGCAAACACACAATATAAGTGGCGCCACAGCGGCGCACGGTTATATTTTCTGTGTAATGGTGCATGCCAAGCTCAGCATTACATACATATTTACATCAGAACGGCATATAATACGAGGACGAGCTGAGAATAAAAACTTACCTTCTGCCTTCTGAGTAACAGGTGTTCATTTGCAGCGATTAAAACTGGTCAAATCAGCGACGACATTCTCTAATACAAAATAATCCACTCTCGTGAGTCATTTAGTCACTTCGTATAATAAATGTAGTCTGTTTTTGATGCATTCTGACAATCCATTGCCGAGAGAAAACATTGTAAATACTGTTTATGCACGTCAGCGCATAGACTCCTACTTCCTGTTTGGTTTACGCATGGAGGACGCAGCAAATACGCACTGAATACGCAGGGAGTTTATGCCTTCATGTGAAAACACACCCCATAGTGCCATATACCCACGTGTCGGGAATTTTATTGGCTATCCATCTGTGGTTTTAGATTTCAGGTTAGAGTTGACCAATAAGAACGATTGGAGAACATTTGGGGGCATGTCCTTAAATGTCACATGACGCTCTCTGGATATTATTGGCTCTGGAAAATCCATTTCATAACATGATTGGCTAAATGAGGTGTCAATCGAATTCTGAGGGTCTAGTCTGTCATATAAAAGCATCGTGAGGGCGAACGGCAGCGTTACTGTGACGCTATGAGGCTTCAAAGTCGGAAATCGCTACAGAGGGCCCGCGGGCGGGCCCTTGCCAGTTAACAGGTTAAGAAATGATTTTGAGCTAAATGCAAACTGCTTGAGCTGAAACCTGCATAATAAAATTTGACTCTAAAAAGTCAGTATAATTCTCTTGAGAATTATTTTCCCCATTAACGGTACATCTACATCCATGCAACAGTAAAACTCTAGGCAAGTCAAGCTACAACATCTGGTTCTGTTTGGACACACTAGTCGTTAGTAATCCACTTCAACTTTACTTATGTCCCTTGGGCTCACTGTCCGAGCCGATAAAATAATCTGGCCAGTAACAAGTGCACTGATCAAGGGATGAGCACTACAACTAATTCGGACTATATTTCGGGGGTCGACTGTGGAAGCCTTCCTGATCAGTGGCATTGGAGTATAGAGGAAGCGGGGCAGAGGTTAGGATTATTAGTATGGTTAGAAGCCAGATGAGTCACCCCGTCACAGCTTAAGTAGTGTCCACTGAGTGCAGGAGAGTGTAATACCCCCACTGATGAAAGTGATCTGGACCCTATGAAACGGAGTAGCTGTCACAGAGGTAAATACCTGTGGGATCTAACAATATATATAAATATAGATACCGTATGTACTGTACGTATCTTACCATACATACCGTACGTACCATACCTTACATATATTACAAATTTTTATATATATATTATATATATATATATATATATTTATATAAAATTTTTAGATTTATTGTTTATAATTTTATACATATATGTAAAGATAATATACATACCATACCTTACATACAATACCGTACATACCATACATATCTACCGTACATACTATACTGTACCTACTGTATGTACCGTACATTCCATACCACACATACCGTATGTATGCACATACCGTACAAACCACACCATACCTTCCGTACATACGTACAGTCCCACAACATACATACAATATGTACGTACAGTATGTACCATACCGTACAAAAATATGAATAAAAATACACTATGGGATATACTGTATTTTTATTCATATTTTTATATTTATATAAATATAAAATAAACATTAAAAAATATATATTTACCAATTTATATTTTAATTTTTATATATTTATTTGTTTTATTTTCATTTATTTATACATTAATAACTATATATATATAATATATTAAAAAATATACCGTACATACCGTACATACCATACCGTACGTACCGTACATTCCATTACACACCCCTACCGTATAATACCGTATGTACCGAACATACCGTAGAGACTGTATGGACCTGTAATGTACTGTACATTCCATACGATACATACCGTATACGATACAACCATAATACCATTGGTACCATACCGTAAATATATTATAAAGTTTATTTATATTTTTATATACATATAATAGTTATAGAAATTGTTTAGATGTATTTTTTATATATTTTGTATACCTATATGTAAATATAAATAATCATACCGTCCTTACATACATATCTACCGTAGCATACCATACTGTACCTACCGTATGTACCGACATTCCATACCACATATACCGTATGTATGGCACTACCGTAAAAACCACACCATACCTTGCCGTACATACGTACAGTCCACAACATACATACCATATGTACGTACAGTATGTACCATACCGGACATACATACCTACATATATTATACATTTTTATTCAGATTTTTATATTGATCTTTTTAGTTTTATATTATATAAATAAAAAATATACATTAAAAATATATATTTGATTTATATTTTATTTTTCATACTTTATACATTAATAAATATATATATATAAATATATTAAAATATACCGTACGTACCATACCGTACGTACCGTACATTCCATTACACACCTACCGTATCATACCATATGTACTGAACATACCGTAGAGACTGTATGGACCTGTATGTACTGTACATTCAATACGATACATACCGTATGTATGGCAGATTTTGTACAAACCAAACCATAAATACATACCATTCGTACCATACCGTACATATATTATAAATTTTTAGTTATACTTTATATACATATATGATTTTTAGATTTATTTTTTTATATTTTAATACATATATGTAAATATAAATATACATACTGTACCTTACATACAATACCGTTCAAACGTACGTATCTTACCGTACATACTATACTGTACCTACCGTATGTACCGTACATTCCACAACAGTATGTACCATACACTATGTACCATACCGTACATACATACCATACATATATTATACATTTTTAATTTTTAGTTATGTTTATATTTTATCTTTTTATTTTATATTTATATAAATATAAAATATACATTAAAAAATATATATTACAATTTATATTTTTAATTTTTATATATTTATTTGTTTTATTTTTCATTTATTATACATTAATAAATATATATATATAAATATATTAAATATACCGTACATTCCATTACAACACCTACCGTATAATACCGTATGTACCGAACATACCGTAGAGACGTATGGACCTATATGTACTGTACATTCCATACGATACATACCGTATACGATACAACCATAAAACCATGTGTACCATACCGCACATATATTATAAAGTTTTATTTATATTTTATATTACATATATATTATATACATTTTTAGATTTATTTTTATATTTTTATACATATATGTAAATATAAATATACATACCGTACCTTACATACATATCTTACCGTACATACCATACTGTACCTACCGTATGTACCGTACATTCCATACACATATACCGTATGTATGGCACATACCGTACAAACCACACCATACCTTCCGTACATACGTACAGTCCACAACATACATACCATATGTACGTACAGTATGTACCATACCGTACATACATACCATACATATATTATACATTTTTATTCATATTTTTATATTTATCTTTTTATTTTTATATGTAGATAAGAGATAAATATACATTAAAAATATATATGTACAATTCACATTTTAATGTTTAGATATTTAGATTTATTTTTCATACATTTATACATTAATAAATATATATATATAAATATATTAAAATATACCGTACGTACCATACCGTACATACCATACCGTACGTACCGTACATTCCATTACACACCTACCGTATCATACCGTATGTACCGAACATACCGTAGAGACTGTAAGGACCTGTATGTACTGTACATTCCATACGATACATACCATATGTATGGCAGATTTTGTACAAACCAAACCATAAATACATACCATTTGTACCATACCGTACATATATTATAAAGTTTTATTTATATTTTATATATATATATATATATATATTTATATAAATTTTTTAGATTTATTTTTTATATTTTTATACATATATGTAAATATAAATATACATACCATACCTTACATACAATACCGTACATACCGTACATATCTTACCGTACATACCATACTGTACCTACCGTATGTACCGTACATTCCATACCACACATACCGTATGTATGGCACATACCGTACAAACCACACCATACCTTCCGTACATACGTACAGTCCACAACATACATACCATATTTATGTACAGTATGTACCATACCGTACAAAAATATGAATAAAATACACTATGGGATATACTGTATTTTTATTCATATTTTTATATTTATATAAATATAAAATATACATTAAAAATATATATTTACAATTCATATTTTTAGTTTTTATATATTTATTGATATTTTATTTTTCATATATTTATACATTAATAAATATATATATAAATATATTAAACATACCGTACGTACCATACCGTACATATAAATTTTTAGATTTTTATATTTTTTATATTTTATATTTTAATAGATACATAGAAATATAAATATACATACCGTATGTACTATACGTACCTCACATACAATACCGTACAGACCGCACGTATCTTACCGTACATACCATACATTCCATACCATACATACCGTATGTACCATACCGTACAAACCATACCGTACGTACCCATACCTTACATATATTATAAATGTTTAGATATTTATATTTTTTATATTTATACATATATATATATATATATGAAATCAGTTGAGGTTGAGACCTTGGTTATTCGATGGCCTATGCCTGGTGCTATATGGACCATCATAATTCTGAGTTATATAAAATGAAAATTGATTTATGGAATGTAACAAATAATCTGTATGATTTCTAAGTTTGATAAGAATGTGTATAACACAGAAATGATTTTAAAGCACAACAAGTTAAGGAAATTGTAAAATCTTGGAGAATCACTGAGCAGGGTAAGATGAGGAACTGAAACCTGTTGCCTAGGAATCAGTAGGAACCGAGGGGAAAAACAAGCTGAAAATAGCTTTAGATGGAAAGTACCTAACAGGCCTTGTATTACGAGAAATGAAGTAATGGTTAAGTCAAATACCATAATTGGAAGCTGGGCATTGCAGTGATAATTTGTCATGATGATGTTTTAAAACTAGGATGTGTCTTAGATTTAAAATATAAAAGGCGATGCACAGAAGTAAGAGAATCTTGGGAGCCCTTCCCAGCACCAGGACTGATCTGCAGAATGGACAGGGCCAACCCAGCTGTGGACAACTAATTGACTTGGAATGGTTTTGAGTGCATTCTCCCTGTATTTTCAGTTGAAGATTGGAAGTACCTAGGCTGTTGGATTTCAGGGAGGATTTCTGCATAACAGTAAGGACTATAAAAGAGGACAGTTGACAGAAGAAAACCAACATCTTTCTTTTTGGACTTCTCCTTGTTCCCCACTTCACTGCAGCAGCAACGGACTGGACATCGGGTGTGGTCGCTTCGGCCGAGTGACTCACTTGAAGTCCTTCTTCCCAAAATAGGATGTTAACCAATTGGATATTTTCAAGCCCCTTCCTCAACAACCCAGCTCTTAAGTATACCATCCTGATTCAGATCTAGTAATTCTGAAAGATATGCTCTGTGATTGATTCATTTTGATTCTGAAACTTAAATTCTAAGTTGATTGTTGAATTTGGAGAATTGATTAAGAAATGATTTTGAGCTAAATGCAAACTGCTTGAGCTGAAACCTGCATAATAAAATTTGACTCTAAAAAGTCAGTATAATTCTCTTGAGAATTATTTTCCCCATTAACGGTACATCTACATCCATGCAACAGTAAAACTCTAGGCAAGTCAAGCTACAACATCTGGTTCTGTTTGGACACACTAGTCGTTAGTAATCCACTTCAACTTTACTTATGTCCCTTGGGCTCACTGTCCGAGCCGATAAAATAATCTGGCCAGTAACAAGTGCACTGATCAAGGGATGAGCCACTACAACTAATTCGGACTATATTTCGGGGTCGACTGTGGAAGCCTTCCTGATCAGTGGCATTGGAGTATAGAGGAAGCGGGGCAGAGGTTAGGATTATTAGTGGTTAGAAGCCAGATGAGTCACCCCGTCACAGCTTAAGTAGTGTCACTGAGTTGCAGGAGAGTGTAATACCCCACTGATGAAAGTGATCTGGACCCTATGAAACGGAGTAGCTGTCACAGAGGTAAATACCTGTGGGATCTAACAATATATATAAATATAGATACCGTATGTACTGTACGTATCTTACCATACATACCGTACGTACCATACCTTACATATATTACAAATTTTATATATATATTTATATATATATATATTTATATAAAATTTTTAGATTTATTTTTTATAATTTTATACATATATGTAAATATAAATATACATACCATACCTTACATACAATACCGTACATACCATACATATCTTACCGTACATACTATACTGTACCTACTGTATGTACCGTACATTCCATACCACACATACCGTATGTATGGCACATACCGTACAAACCACACCATACCTTCCGTACATACGTACAGTCCACAACATACATACAATATGTACGTACAGTATGTACCATACCGTACAAAAATATGAATAAAAATACACTATGGGATATACTGTATTTTTATTCATATTTTTATATTTATATAAATATAAAATAAACATTAAAAAATATATATTTACAATTTATATTTTTAATTTTTATATATTTATTTGTTTTATTTTTCATTTATTTATACATTAATAAATATATATATATAAATATATTAAAAAATATACCGTACATACCGTACATACCATACCGTACGTACCGTACATTCCATTACACACCTACCGTATAATACCGTATGTACCGAACATACCGTAGAGACTGTATGGACCTGTATGTACTGTACATTCCATACGATACATACCGTATACGATACAACCATAAATACCATTTGTACCATACCGTACATATATTATAAAGTTTTATTTATATTTTATATATACATATATATTTATATAAATTTTTTAGATTTATTTTTTATATTTTTATACATATATGTAAATAGAAATATACATACCGTACCTTACATACATATCTTACCGTACATACCATACTGTACCTACCGTATGTACCGTACATTCCATACCACATATACCGTATGTATGGCACATACCGTACAAACCACACCATACCTTCCGTACATACAAACAGTCCACAACATACATACGTACGTACAGTATGTACCATACCGTACATACATACCATACATATATTATACATTTTTATTCATATTTTTATATTTATCTTTTTATTTTTATATTTATATAAATATAAAATATACATTAAAAATATATATTTATTTATATTTTATTTTTCATACATTTATACATTAATAAATATATATATATAAATATATTAAAATATACCGTACGTACCATACCGTACATACCATACCGTACGTACCATACATTCCATTACACACCTACCGATACATACCGTATGTATGGCAGATTTTGTACAAACCAAACCATAAATACATACCATTCGTACCATACCGTACATATATTATAAATTTTTAGTTATACTTTATATACATATATGAATTTTTTAGATTTATTTTTTATATTTTAATACATATATGTAAATATAAATATACATACCGTACCTTACATACAATACCGTACAAACGTACGTATCTTACCGTACATACTATACTGTACCTACCGTATGTACCGTACATTCCACAACAGTATGTACCATACACTATGTACCATACCGTACATACATACCATACATATATTATACATTTTAATTTTATTTATGTTTATATTTATCTTTTTATTTTATATTTATATAAATATAAGATATACATTAAAAATATATATTTACAATTCACATTTTTAATTTTTATATATTTATTTATATTTTATTTTTCATACATTTATACATTAATAAATATATATATATAAATATATTAAAATATACCGTACGTACCATACCGTACATACCATACCGTACGCACCGTACATTCCATTACACACCTACCGTATCATACCGTATGTACCGAACATACCGTAGAGACTGTATGGACCTGTATGTACTGTACATTCCATACGATACATACCGTATGTATGGCAGATTTTGTACAAACCAAACCATAAATACATACCATTCGTACCATACCGTACATATATTATAAAGTTTTATTTATATTTTATATATATATATATATATATATATATATAAATTTTTTAGATTTATTTTTTATATTTTTATACATATATGTAAATAGAAATATACATACCATACCTTACATACAATACCGTACATACTGTACATATCTTACTGTACATACCATACTGTACCTACCGTATGTACCGTACATTCCATACCACACATACCGTATGTATGGCACATACCGTACAAACCACACCATACCTTCCGTACATACGTACAGTCCACAACATACATACCATATGTACGTACAGTATGTACCATACCGTACAAAAATATGAATAAAAATACACTATGGGATATACTGTATTTTTATTCATATTTTTATATTTATATAAATATAAAATATACATTAAAAATATATATTTACAATTCATATTTTTAGTTTTTATATATTTATTGATATTTTATTTTTCATATATTTATACATTAATAAATATATATATAAATATATTAAAACATACCGTACGTATCTTACCGTACATACCATACATTCCATACCATACATACCGTATGTACCATACCGTACAAACCATACCGTACGTACCATACCTTACATATATTATAAATGTTTAGATATTTATATTTTTTATATTTATACATATATATATATATATATATATATTTATACATATATATATATATATATATATATATATATATATATATATATGAAATCAGTTGAGGTTGAGACCTTGGTTATTCGATGGCCTATGCCTGGTGCTATATGGACCATCATAATTCTGAGTTATATAAAATGAAAATTGATTTATGGAATGTAACAAATAATCTGTATGATTTCTAAGTTGATAAGAATGTGTATAACACAGAAATGATTTTAAAGCACAACAAGTTAAGGAAATTGTAAAATCTTGGAGAATCACTGAGCAGGGTAAGATGAGGAACTGAAACCTGTTGCCTAGGAATCAGTAGGAACCGAGGGGAAAAACAAGCTGAAAATAGCTTTAGATGGAAAGTACCTAACAGGCCTTGTATTACGAGAAATGAAGTAATGGTTAAGTCAAATACCATAATTGGAAGCTGGGCATTGGAGTGATAATTTGTCATGATGATGTTTTAAAACTAGGATGTGTCTTAGATTTAAAATATAAAAGGCGATGCACAGAAGTAAGAGAATCTTGGGAGCCCTTCCCAGCACCAGGACTGATCTGCAGAATGGACAGGGCCAACCCAGCTGTGGACAACTAATTGACTTGG
This sequence comes from Archocentrus centrarchus, assembly GCF_007364275.1. Taxonomy (NCBI): domain Eukaryota; kingdom Metazoa; phylum Chordata; class Actinopteri; order Cichliformes; family Cichlidae; genus Archocentrus; species Archocentrus centrarchus. Next base: position 16,598 of record NW_022060199.1, read on the forward strand.
AATGGTTTTGAGTGCATTCTCCCTGTATTTTCAGTTGAAGATTGGAAGTACCTAGGCTGTTGGATTTCAGGGAGGATTTCTGCATAACAGTAAGGGACTATAAAAGAGGACAGTTGACAGAAGAAAACCAACATCTTTCTTTTTGGACTTCTCCTTGTTCCCCACTTCACTGCAGCAGCAACGGACTGGACATCGGGTGTGGTCGCTTCGGCCGAGTGACTCACTTGAAGTCCTTTCTTCCCAAAATAGGATGTTAACCAATTGGATATTTTCAAGCCCCTTCCTCAACAACCCAGCTCTTAAGTATACCATCCTGATTCAGATCTAGTAATTCTGAAAGATATGCTCTGTGATTGATTCATTTTGATTCTGAAACTTAAATTCTAAGTTGATTGTTGAATTTGGAGAATTGATTAAGAAATGATTTTGAGCTAAATGCAAACTGCTTGAGCTGAAACCTGCATAATAAAATTTGACTCTAAAAAGTCAGTATAATTCTCTTGAGAATTATTTTCCCCATTAACGGTACATCTACATCCATGCAACAGTAAAACTCTAGGCAAGTCAAGCTACAACATCTGGTTCTGTTTGGACACACTAGTCGTTAGTAATCCACTTCAACTTTACTTATGTCCCTTGGGCTCACTGTCCGAGCCGATAAAATAATCTGGCCAGTAACAAGTGCACTGATCAAGGGATGAGCCACTACAACTAATTCGGACTATATTTCGGGGTCGACTGTGGAAGCCTTCCTGATCAGTGGCATTGGAGTATAGAGGAAGCGGGGCAGAGGTTAGGATTATTAGTGGTTAGAAGCCAGATGAGTCACCCCGTCACAGCTTAAGTAGTGTCACTGAGTTGCAGGAGAGTGTAATACCCCACTGATGAAAGTGATCTGGACCCTATGAAACGGAGTAGCTGTCACAGAGGTAAATACCTGTGGGATCTAACAATATATATAAATATAGATACCGTATGTACTGTACGTATCTTACCATACATACCGTACGTACCATACCTTACATATATTACAAATTTTTATATATATATTTATATATATATATATATATTTATATAAAATTTTTAGATTTATTTTTTATAATTTTATACATATATGTAAATATAAATATACATACCATACCTTACATACAATACCGTACATACCATACATATCTTACCGTACATACTATACTGTACCTACTGTATGTACCGTACATTCCATACCACACATACCGTATGTATGGCACATACCGTACAAACCACACCATACCTTCCGTACATACGTACAGTCCACAACATACATACAATATGTACGTACAGTATGTACCATACCGTACAAAAATATGAATAAAAATACACTATGGGATATACTGTATTTTTATTCATATTTTTATATTTATATAAATATAAAATAAACATTAAAAAATATATATTTACAATTTATATTTTTAATTTTTATATATTTATTTGTTTTATTTTTCATTTATTTATACATTAATAAATATATATATATAAATATATTAAAAAATATACCGTACATACCGTACATACCATACCGTACGTACCGTACATTCCATTACACACCTACCGTATAATACCGTATGTACCGAACATACCGTAGAGACTGTATGGACCTGTATGTACTGTACATTCCATACGATACATACCGTATACGATACAACCATAAATACCATTTGTACCATACCGTAAATATATTATAAAGTTTTATTTATATTTTATATATACATATATATTTATATAAATTTTTTAGATTTATTTTTTATATTTTTATACATATATGTAAATATAAATATACATACCGTACCTTACATACATATCTTACCGTACATACCATACTGTACCTACCGTATGTACCGTACATTCCATACCACATATACCGTATGTATGGCACATACCGTAAAAACCACACCATACCTTCCGTACATACGTACAGTCCACAACATACATACCATATGTACGTACAGTATGTACCATACCGTACATACATACCATACATATATTATACATTTTTATTCATATTTTTATATTTATCTTTTTATTTTTATATTTATATAAATAAAAAATATACATTAAAAATATATATTTATTTATATTTTATTTTTCATACATTTATACATTAATAAATATATATATATAAATATATTAAAATATACCGTACGTACCATACCGTACGTACCGTACATTCCATTACACACCTACCGTATCATACCATATGTACCGAACATACCGTAGAGACTGTATGGACCTGTATGTACTGTACATTCAATACGATACATACCGTATGTATGGCAGATTTTGTACAAACCAAACCATAAATACATACCATTCGTACCATACCGTACATATATTATAAATTTTTAGTTATACTTTATATACATATATGAATTTTTTAGATTTATTTTTTATATTTTAATACATATATGTAAATATAAATATACATACCGTACCTTACATACAATACCGTACAAACGTACGTATCTTACCGTACATACTATACTGTACCTACCGTATGTACCGTACATTCCACAACAGTATGTACCATACACTATGTACCATACCGTACATACATACCATACATATATTATACATTTTTAATTTTATTTATGTTTATATTTATCTTTTTATTTTTATATTTATATAAATATAAAATATACATTAAAAAATATATATTTACAATTTATATTTTTTATTTTTATATATTTATTTGTTTTATTTTTCATTTATTTATACATTAATAAATATATATATATAAATATATTAAAATATACCGTACATTCCATTACACACCTACCGTATAATACCGTATGTACCGAACATACCGTAGAGACTGTATGGACCTATATGTACTGTACATTCCATACGATACATACCGTATACGATACAACCATAAAAACCATGTGTACCATACCGCACATATATTATAAAGTTTTATTTATATTTTATATTACATATATATTTATATACATTTTTTAGATTTATTTTTTATATTTTTATACATATATGTAAATATAAATATACATACCGTACCTTACATACATATCTTACCGTACATACCATACTGTACCTACCGTATGTACCGTACATTCCATACCACATATACCGTATGTATGGCACATACCGTACAAACCACACCATACCTTCCGTACATACGTACAGTCCACAACATACATACCATATGTACGTACAGTATGTACCATACCGTACATACATACCATACATATATTATAAATTTTTATTCATATTTTTATATTTATCTTTTTATTTTTATATTTATATAAATATAAAATATACATTAAAAATATATATTTACAATTCACATTTTTAATTTTTATATATTTATATTTTATTTTTCATACATTTATACATTAATAAATATATATATATAAATATATTAAAATATACCGTACGTACCATACCGTACATACCATACCGTACGTACCGTACATTCCATTACACACCTACCGTATCATACCGTATGTACCGAACATACCGTAGAGACTGTATGGACCTGTATGTACTGTACATTCCATACGATACATACCGTATGTATGGCAGATTTTGTACAAACCAAACCATAAATACATACCATTTGTACCATACCGTACATATATTATAAAGTTTTATTTATATTTTATATATATATATATATATATATATATATAAATTTTTTAGATTTATTTTTTATATTTTTATACATATATGTAAATATAAATATACATACCATACCTTACATACAATACCGTACATACCGTACATATCTTACCGTACATACCATACTGTACCTACCGTATGTACCGTACATTCCATACCACACATACCGTATGTATGGCACATACCGTACAAACCACACCATACCTTCCGTACATACGTACAGTCCACAACATACATACCATATGTACGTACAGTATGTACCATACCGTACAAAAAATATGAATAAAAATACACTATGGGATATACTGTATTTTTATTCATATTTTTATATTTATATAAATATAAAATATACATTAAAAATATATATTTACAATTCATATTTTTAGTTTTTATATATTTATTGATATTTTATTTTTCATATATTTATACATTAATAAATATATATATAAATATATTAAAACATACCGTACGTACCATACCGTACATATAAATTTTTAGATATTTATATTTTTTATATTTTATATTTTAATAGATACATAGAAATATAAATATACATACCGTATGTACTATACGTACCTCACATACAATACCGTACAGACCGCACGTATCTTACCGTACATACCATACATTCCATACCATACATACCGTATGTACCATACCGTACAAACCATACCGTACGTACCATACCTTACATATATTATAAATGTTTAGATATTTATATTTTTTATATTTATACACATATACATATATATATATGAAATCAGTTGAGGTTGAGACCTTGGTTATTCGATGGCCTATGCCTGGTGCTATATGGATAATCATAATTCTGAGTTATATAAAATGAAAATTGATTTATGGAATGTAACAAATAATCTGTATGATTTCTAAGTTGATAAGAATGTGTATAACACAGAAATGATTTTAAAGCACAACAAGTTAAGGAAATTGTAAAATCTTGGAGAATCACTGAGCAGGGTAAGATGAGGAACTGAAACCTGTTGCCTAGGAATCAGTAGGAACCGAGGGGAAAAACAAGCTGAAAATAGCTTTAGATGGAAAGTACCTAACAGGCCTTGTATTACGAGAAATGAAGTAATGGTTAAGTCAAATACCATAATTGGAAGCTGGGCATTGGAGTGATAATTTGTCATGATGATGTTTTAAAACTAGGATGTGTCTTAGATTTAAAATATAAAAGGCGATGCACAGAAGTAAGAGAATCTTGGGAGCCCTTCCCAGCACCAGGACTGATCTGCAGAATGGACAGGGCCAACCCAGCTGTGGACAACTAATTGACTTGGAATGGTTTTGAGTGCATTCTCCCTGTATTTTCAGTTGAAGATTGGAAGTACCTAGGCTGTTGGATTTCAGGGAGGATTTCTGCATAACAGTAAGGACTATAAAAGAGGACAGTTGACAGAAGAAAACCAACATCTTTCTTTTTGGACTTCTCCTTGTTCCCCACTTCACTGCAGCAGCAACGGACTGGACATCGGGTGTGGTCGCTTCGGCCGAGTGACTCACTTGAAGTCCTTTCTTCCCAAAATAGGATGTTAACCAATTGGATATTTTCAAGCCCCTTCCTCAACAACCCAGCTCTTAAGTATACCATCCTGATTCAGATCTAGTAATTCTGAAAGATATGCTCTGTGATTGATTCATTTTGATTCTGAAACTTAAATTCTAAGTTGATTGTTGAATTTGGAGAATTGATTAAGAAATGATTTTGAGCTAAATGCAAACTGCTTGAGCTGAAACCTGCATAATAAAATTTGACTCTAAAAAGTCAGTATAATTCTCTTGAGAATTATTTTCCCCATTAACGGTACATCTACATCCATGCAACAGTAAAACTCTAGGCAAGTCAAGCTACAACATCTGGTTCTGTTTGGACACACTAGTCGTTAGTAATCCACTTCAACTTTACTTATGTCCCTTGGGCTCACTGTCCGAGCCGATAAAATAATCTGGCCAGTAACAAGTGCACTGATCAAGGGATGAGCCACTACAACTAATTCGGACTATATTTCGGGGTCGACTGTGGAAGCCTTCCTGATCAGTGGCATTGGAGTATAGAGGAAGCGGGGCAGAGGTTAGGATTATTAGTGGTTAGAAGCCAGATGAGTCACCCCGTCACAGCTTAAGTAGTGTCACTGAGTTGCAGGAGAGTGTAATACCCCACTGATGAAAGTGATCTGGACCCTATGAAACGGAGTAGCTGTCACAGAGGTAAATACCTGTGGGATCTAACAATATATATAAATATAGATACCGTATGTACTGTACGTATCTTACCATACATACCGTACGTACCATACCTTACATATATTACAAATTTTTATATATATATTTATATATATATATATATATTTATATAAAATTTTTAGATTTATTTTTTATAATTTTATACATATATGTAAATATAAATATACATACCATACCTTACATACAATACCGTACATACCATACATATCTTACCGTACATACTATACTGTACCTACTGTATGTACCGTACATTCCATACCACACATACCGTATGTATGGCACATACCATACAAACCACACCATACCTTCCGTACATACGTACAGTCCACAACATACATACAATATGTACGTTTTGTACCATACCGTACAAAAATATGAATAAAAATACACTATGGGATATACTGTATTTTTATTCATATTTTTATATTTATATAAATATAAAATAAACATTAAAAAATATATATTTACAATTTATATTTTTAATTTTTATATATTTATTTATTTTATTTTTCATTTATTTATACATTAATAAATATATATATATAAATATATTAAAAAATATACCGTACATACCGTACATACCATACCGTACGTACCGTACATTCCATTACACACCTACCGTATAATACCGTATGTACCGAACATACCGTAGAGACTGTATGGACCTGTATGTACTGTACATTCCATACGATACATACCGTATACGATACAACCATAAATACCATTTGTACCATACCGTAAATATATTATAAAGTTTTATTTATATTTTATATATACATATATATTTATATAAATTTTTTAGATTTATTTTTTATATTTTTATACATATATGTAAATATAAATATACATACCGTACCTTACATACATATCTTACCGTACATACCATACTGTACCTACCGTATGTACCGTACATTCCATACCACATATACCGTATGTATGGCACATACCGTACAAACCACACCATACCTTCCGTACATACGTACAGTCCACAACATACATACCATATGTACGTACAGTATGTACCATACCGTACATACATACCATACATATATTATACATTTTTATTCATATTTTTATATTTATCTTTTTATTTTTATATTTATATAAATAAAAAATATACATTAAAAATATATATTTATTTATATTTTATTTTTCATACATTTATACATTAATAAATATATATATATAAATATATTAAAATATACCGTACGTACCATACCGTACGTACCGTACATTCCATTACACACCTACCGTATCATACCATATGTACCGAACATACCGTAGAGACTGTATGGACCTGTATGTACTGTACATTCCATACGATACATACCGTATGTATGGCAGATTTTGTACAAACCAAACCATAAATACATACCATTCGTACCATACCGTACATATATTATAAATTTTTAGTTATACTTTATATACATATATGAATTTTTTAGATTTATTTTTATATTTTAATACATATATGTAAATATAAATATACATACCGTACCTTACATACAATACCGTACAAACGTACGTATCTTACCGTACATACTATACTGTACCTACCGTATGTACCGTACATTCCACAACAGTATGTACCATACACTATGTACCATACCGTACATACATACCATACATATATTATACATTTTTAATTTTATTTATGTTTATATTTATCTTTTTATTTTTATATTTATATAAATATAAAATATACATTAAAAAATATATATTTACAATTTATATTTTTAATTTTTATATATTTATTTGTTTTATTTTTCATTTATTTATACATTAATAAATATATATATATAAATATATTAAAATATACCGTACATTCCATTACACACCTACCGTATAATACCGTATGTACCGAACATACCGTAGAGACTGTATGGACCTATATGTACTGTACATTCCATACGATACATACCGTATACGATACAACCATAAAAACCATGTGTACCATACCGCACATATATTATAAAGTTTTATTTATATTTTATATTACATATATATTTATATAAATTTTTTAGATTTATTTTTTATATTTTTATACATATATGTAAATATAAATATACATACCGTACCTTACATACATATCTTACCGTACATACCATACTGTACCTACCGTATGTACCGTACATTCCATACCACATATACCGTATGTATGGCACATACCGTACAAACCACACCATACCTTCCGTACATACGTACAGTCCACAACATACATACCATATGTACGTACAGTATGTACCATACCGTACATACATACCATACATATATTATAAATTTTTATTCATATTTTTATATTTATCTTTTTATTTTTATATTTATATAAATATAAAATATACATTAAAAATATATATTTACAATTCACATTTTTAATTTTTATATATTTATTTATATTTTATTTTTCATACATTTATACATTAATAAATATATATATATAAATATATTAAAATATACCGTACGTACCATACCGTACATACCATACCGTACGCACCGTACATTCCATTACACACCTACCGTATCATACCGTATGTACCGAACATACCGTAGAGACTGTATGGACCTGTATGTACTGTACATTCCATACGATACATACCGTATGTATGGCAGATTTTGTACAAACCAAACCATAAATACATACCATTTGTACCATACCGTACATATATTATAAAGTTTTATTTATATTTTATATATATATATATATATATATATATAAATTTTTTAGATTTATTTTTTATATTTTTATACATATATGTAAATAGAAATATACATACCATACCTTACATACAATACCGTACATACCGTACATATCTTACCGTACATACCATACTGTACCTACCGTATGTACCGTACATTCCATACCACACATACCGTATGTATGGCACATACCGTACAAACCACACCATACCTTCCGTACATACGTACAGTCCACAACATACATACCATATGTACGTACAGTATGTACCATACCGTACAAAAATATGAATAAAAATACACTATGGGATATACTGTATTTTTATTCATATTTTTATATTTATATAAATATAAAATATACATTAAAAATATATATTTACAATTCATATTTTTAGTTTTTATATATTTATTGATATTTTATTTTTCATATATTTATACATTAATAAATATATATATAAATATATTAAAACATACCGTACGTACCATACCGTACATATAAATTTTTAGATATTTATATTTTTATATTTATATTTTAATAGATACATAGAATATAATATACATACCGTATGTACTATACGTACCTCACATACAATACAGTACAGACCGCACGTATCTTACCGTACATACCATACATTCCATACCATACATACCGTATGTACCATACCGTACAAACCATACCGTACGTACCATACCTTACATATATTATAAATGTTTAGATATTTATATTTTTTATATTTATATATATATATATATATATATTAAATCAGTTGAGGTTGAGACCTTGGTTATTCGTTGGCCTATGCCTGGTGCTATATGGACCATCATAATTCTGAGTTATATAAAATGAAAATTGATTTATGGAATGTAACAAATAATCTGTATGATTTCTAAGTTGATAAGAATGTGTATAACACAGAAATGATTTTAAAGCACAACAAGTTAAGGAAATTGTAAAATCTTGGAGAATCACTGAGCAGGGTAAGATGAGGAACTGAAACCTGTTGCCTAGGAATCAGTAGGAACCGAGGGGAAAAACAAGCTGAAAATAGCTTTTGATGGAAAGTACCTAACAGGCCTTGTATTACGAGAAATGAAGTAATGGTTAAGTCAAATACCATAATTGGAAGCTGGGCATTGGAGTGATAATTTGTCATGATGATGTTTTAAAACTAGGATGTGTCTTAGATTTAAAATATAAAAGGCGATGCACAGAAGTAAGAGAATCTTGGGAGCCCTTCCCAGCACCAGGACTGATCTGCAGAATGGACAGGGCCAACCCAGCTGTGGACAACTAATTGACTTGGAATGGTTTTGAGTGCATTCTCCCTGTATTTCAGTTGAAGATTGGAAGTACCTAGGCTGTTGGATTTCAGGAGGATTTCTGCATAACAGTAAGGACTATAAAAGAGGACAGTTGACAGAAGAAAACCAACATCTTTCTTTTTGGACTTCTCCTTGTTCCCCACTTCACTGCAGCAGCAACGGACTGGACATCGGGTGTGGTCGCTTCGGCCGAGTGACTCACTTGAAGTCCTTTCTTCCCAAAATAGGATGTTAACCAATTGGATATTTTCAAGCCCCTTCCTCAACAACCCAGCTCTTAAGTATACCATCCTGATTCAGATCTAGTAATTCTGAAAGATATGCTCTGTGATTGATTCATTTTGATTCTGAAACTTAAATTCTAAGTTGATTGTTGAATTTGGAGAATTGATTAAGAAATGATTTTGAGCTAAATGCAAACTGCTTGAGCTGAAACCTGCATAATAAAATTTGACTCTAAAAAGTCAGTATAATTCTCTTGAGAATTATTTTCCCCATTAACGGTACATCTACATCCATGCAACAGTAAAACTCTAGGCAAGTCAAGCTACAACATCTGGTTCTGTTTGGACACACTAGTCGTAGTAATCCACTTCAACTTTACTTATGTCCCTTGGGCTCACTGTCCGAGCCGATAAAATAATCTGGCCAGTAACAAGTGCACTGATCAAGGGATGAGCCACTACAACTAATTCGGACTATATTTCGGGGTCGACTGTGGAAGCCTTCCTGATCAGTGGCATTGGAGTATAGAGGAAGCGGGGCAGAGGTTAGGATTATTAGTGGTTAGAAGCCAGATGAGTCACCCCGTCACAGCTTAAGTAGTGTCACTGAGTTGCAGGAGAGTGTAATACCCCACTGATGAAAGTGATCTGGACCCTATGAAACGGAGTAGCTGTCACAGAGGTAAATACCTGTGGGATCTAACAATATATATAAATATAGATACCGTATGTACTGTACGTATCTTACCATACATACCGTACGTACCATACCTTACATATATTACAAATTTTTATATATATATTTATATATATATATTATTTATATAAAATTTTAGATTTATTTTTATAATTTTATACATATATGTAAATATAAATATACATACCATACCTTACATACAATACCGTACATACCATACATATCTTACCGTACAGACCATACTGTACCTACTGTATGTACCGTACATTCCATACCACACATACCGTATGTATGGCACATACCGTACAAACCACACCATACCTTCCGTACATACGTACAGTCCACAACATACATACAATATGTACGTACAGTATGTACCATACCGTACAAAAATATGAATAAAATACACTATGGGATATACTGTATTTTTATTCATATTTTTATATTTATATAAATATAAAATAAACATTAAAAAATATATATTTACAATTTATATTTTTAATTTTTATATATTTATTTGTTTTATTTTTCATTTATTTATACATTAATAATATATATATATAAATATATTAAAAAATATACCGTACATACCGTACATACCATACCGTACGTACCGTACATTCCATTACACACCTACCGTATAATACCGTATGTACCCGAACATACCGTAGAGACTGTATGGACCTGTATGTACTTGTACATTCCATACGATACATACCGTATACGATACAACCATAAATACCATTTGTACCATACCGTACATATATTATAAAGTTTTATTTATATTTTATATACATATATATTTATATAAATTTTTTAGATTTATTTTTTATATTTTATACATATATGTAAATAGAAATATACATACCGTACCTTACATACATATCTTACGTACATACCATACTGTACCTACCGTATGTACCGTACATTCCATACCACATATACCGTATGTATGGCACATACCGTACAAACCACACCATACCTTCCGTACATACAAACAGTCCACAACATATATACGTACGTACAGTATGTACCATACCGTACATACATACCATACATATATTATACATTTTATTCATATTTTTATATTTATCTTTTTATTTTTATATTTATATAAATATAAATATACATTAAAAATATATATTTATTTATATTTTATTTTCATACATTTATACATTAATAAATATATATATATAAATATATTAAAATATACCGTACGTACCATACCGTACATACCATACCGTACGTACCATACATTCCATTACACACCTACCGATACATACCGTATGTATGGCAGATTTTGTACAAACCAAACCATAAATACATACCATTCGTACCATAACCGTACATATATTATAAATTTTTAGTTATACTTATATACATATATGAATTTTTTAGATTTATTTTTTATATTTTAATACATATATGTAAATATAAATATACATACCGTACCTTACATACAATACCGTACAAACGTACGTATCTTACCGTACATACTATACTGTACCTACCGTATGTACCGTACATTCCACAACAGTATGTACCATACACTATGTACCATACCGTACATACATACCATACATATATTATACATTTTTAATTGATTATTTTTATATTTATCTTTTTATTTTTATATTTATATAAATATAAGATATACATTAAAAATATATATTTACAATTCACATTTTAAATTTTTATATATTTATTTATATTTTATTTTTCATACATTTATACATTAATAAATATATATATATAAATATATTAAAATATACCGTACGTACCATACCGTACATACCATACCGTACGCACCGTACATTCCATTACACACCTACCGTATCATACCGTATGTACCGAACATACCGTAGAGACTGTATGGACCTGTATGTACTGTACATTCCATACGATACATACCGTATGTATGGCAGATTTTGTACAAACCAAACCATAAATACATACCATTTGTACCATACCGTACATATATTATAAAGTTTTATTTATATTTTATATATATATATATATATATATATAAATTTTTTAGATTTATTTTTTATATTTTTATACATATATGTAAATAGAAATATACATACCATACCTTACATACAATACCGTACATACTGTACATATCTTACTGTACATACCATACTGTACCTACCGTATGTACCGTACATTCCATACCACACATACCGTATGTATGGCACATACCGTACAAACCACACCATACCTTCCGTACATACGTACAGTCCACAACATACATACCATATGTACGTACAGTATGTACCATACCGTACAAAAATATGAATAAAAATACACTATGGGATATACTGTATTTTTATTCATATTTTTATATTTATATTTATATAAATATAAATATACATTAAAAATATATATTTACAATTCATATTTTTAGTTTTATATATTTATTGATATTTTATTTTTCATATATTTATACATTAATAAATATATATATAAATATATTAAAACATACCGTACGTATCTTACCGTACATACCATACATTCCATACCATACATACCGTATGTACCATACCGTACAAACCATACCGTACGTACCATACCTTACATATATTAAAATGTTTGATATTGATATTTTTTATATTATACATATATATATATATATATATATATATATATATATATATATATATACATAAATATATATATATATATATATATATATATATATATGAAATCAGTTGAGGTTGAGACCTTGGTTATTCGATGGCCTATGCCTGGTGCTATATGGACCATCATAATTCTGAGTTATATAAAATGAAAATTGATTATGGAATGTAAACAAATAATCTGTATGATTTCTAAGTTGATAAGAATGTGTATAACACAGAAATGATTTAAAAAGCACAACAAGTTAAGGAATTGTAAAATCTTGGAGAATCACTGAGCAGGGTAAGATGAGGAACTGAAACCTGTTGCCTAGGAATCAGTAGGAACCGAGGGGAAAAAACAAGCTGAAAATAGCTTTAGATGGAAAGTACCTAACAGGCCTTGTATTACGAGAAATGAAGTAATGGTTAAGTCAAATACCATAATTGGAAGCTGGGCATTGGAGTGATAATTTGTCCATGATGATGTTTTAAAACTAGGATGTGTCTTAGATTTAAAATATAAAAGGCGATGCACAGAAGTAAGAGAATCTTGGGAGCCCTTCCCAGCACCAGGACTGATCTGCAGAATGGACAGGGCCAACCAGCTGTGGACAACTAATTGACTTGGAATGGTTTTGAGTGCATTCTCCCTGTATTTCAGTTGAAGATTGGAAGTACCTAGGCTGTTGGATTTCAGGGAGGATTTCTGCATAACAGTAAGGACTATAAAAGAGGACAGTTGACAGAAGAAAACCAACATCTTTCTTGTTTGGACTTCTCCTTGTTCCCCACTTCACTGCAGCAGCAACGGACTGGACATCGGGTGTGGTCGCTTCGGCCGAGTGACTCACTTAGAAGTCCTTTCTTCCCAAAATAGGATGTTAACCAATTGGATATTTTCAAGCCCCTTCCTCAACACCCAGCTCTTAAGTATACCATCCTGATTCAGATCTAGTATTCTGAAAGATATGCTCTGTGATTGATTCATTTTGATTCTGAAACTTAAATTCTAAGTTGATTGTTGAATTTGGAGAATTGATTAAGAAATGATTTTGAGCTAAATGCAAACTGCTTGAGCTGAAACCTGCATAATAAAATTTGACTCTAAAAGTCAGTATAATTCTCTTGAGAATTATTTTCCCCATTAACGGTACATCTACATCCATGCAACAGTAAAACTCTAGGCAAGTCAAGCTACAACATCTGGTTCTGTTTGGACACACTAGTCGTTAGTAATCCACTTCAACTTTACTTATGTCCCTTGGGCTCACTGTCCGAGCCGATAAATAATCTGGCCAGTAACAAGTGCACTGATCAAGGGAATGAGCCACTACACTAATTCGGACTATATTTCGGGGTCGACTGTGGAAGCCTTCCTGATCAGTGGCATTGGAAGTATAGAGGAAGCGGGGCAGAGGTTAGGATTATTAGTGGTTAGAAGCCAGATGAGTCACCCCGTCACAGCTTAAGTAGTGTCACTGAGTTGCAGGAGAGTGTAATACCCCACTGATGAAAGTGATCTGGACCCTATGAAACGGAGTAGCTGTCACAGAGGTACATACCTGGGGATCTAACAATATATATAAATATAGATACCGATGTACTGTACGTATCTTACCATACATACCGTACGTACCATACCTTACATATATTACAATTTTTATATATATATTTATATATTATATATATATTTATATAAAATTTTAGATTTTATTTTTTATAATTTTATACATATATGTAAATATAAATATACATACCATACCTTTACATACAATACCGTACATACCATACATATCTTACCGTACATACTATACTGTACCTACTGTATGTACCGTACATTCCATACCACACATACCGTATGTATGGCACATACCGTACAAACCACACCATACCTTCCGTACATACGTACAGTCCACAACATACATACAATATGTACGTACAGTATGTACCATACCGTACAAAATATGAATAAAAATACACTATGGGATATACTGTATTTTTATTCATATTTTTATATTTATATAAATATAAAATAAACATTAAAAATATATATTTACAATTTATATTTTTAATTTTTATATATTTATTTGTTTTATTTTTCATTTATTTATACATTAATAAATATATATATAAATATATTAAAAAATATACCGTACATACCGTACATACCATACCGTACGTACCGTACATTCCATTACACACCTACCGTATAATACCGTATGTACCGAACATACCGTAGAGACTGTATGGACCTGTATGTACTGTACATTCCATACGATACATACCGTATACGATACAACCATAAATACCATTTGTACCATACCGTAAATATTATAAAGTTTTATTTATATTTTATATATACATATATTTATATAAATTTTTTAGATTTATTTTTTATTTTTTATACATATATGTAAATATAAATACATACCGTACCTTACATACATATCTTACCGTACATACCATACTGTACCTACCGTATGTACCGTACATTCCATACCACATATACCGTATGTATGGCACATACCGTACAAACCACACCATACCTTCCGTACATACACAGTCCACAACATACATACCATACGTACGTAGTATGTACCATACCGTACATACATACCATACATATATTATACATTTTTATTCATATTTTTATATTTATCTTTTATTTTATATTTATATAAATAAAAATATACATTAAAAATATATATTTATTTATATTTTATTTTTCATACATTTATACATTAATAAATATATATATAAATATATTAAAATATACCGTACGTACCATACCGTACGTACCGTACATTCCATTACACACCTACCGTATCATACCATATGTACCGAACATACCGTAGAGACTGTATGGACCTGTATGTACTGTACATTCAATACGATACATACCGTATGTATGGCAGATTTTGTACAAACCAAACCATAAATACATACCATTCGTACCATACCGTACATATATTATAAATTTTTAGTTATACTTTATATACATATATGAATTTTTTAGATTTATTTTTTATATTTTAATACATATATGTAAATATAAATATACATACCGTACCTTACATACAATACCGTACAACGAACTACGTATCTTACCGTACATACTATACTGTACCTACCGTATGTACCGTACATTCCACACATATGTACCATACACTATGTACCATACCGTACATACATACCATACATATATTATACATTTTTAATTTTATTTATGTTTATATTTTCTTTTTATTTTTATATTTATATAAATATAAATATACATTAAAAATATATATTTACAATTTATTTTTAATTTTTATATATTTATTTGTTTTATTTTTCATAATTTATACATTAATATATATATATAAATATATTAAATATACCGTACTAACCATCCCGTACATACCATACCGTACGCCGTACATTCCATTACACACCTACCGTATCATACCGTATGTACCGAACATACCCGTAGACTGTATGGACCTGTATGTACTGTACATTCCATACGATACATACCGTATGTATGGCAGATTTTGTACAACCAACCATAAATACATACCATTTGTACCATACCCTACATATTTAAAGTTTTATTTATATTTTATATATATATATATATATATATATATAAAATTTTTTAGATTTATTTTTTATATTTTTATACATATATGTAAATAGAATATACATACCATACCTACATACAATACCGTACATACTGTACATACTTACTGTACATACCATACTGTACCTACCTATGTACCGTACATTCCATACCACACATACCGTATGTATGGCACATACCGTACAAACCACACCATACCTTCCGTACATCGTACAGTCCCACAACATACTACCATATGTACGTACAGTATGTACCATACCGTACAAAAATATGATAAATACACTTGGGATATACTATTTTTATTCATATTTTTATATTATATAATATAAAATATACATTAAAAATATATATATTTACAATTCATATTTTTAGTTTTTATATATTTATTGATATTTTATTTTTCATACATTTATACATTAATAAATATATATATAATATAATTAAAACATACCGTACGTATCTTACCGTACATACCATACATTCCATACCATACTCTAACCGTTGTACCATACCGTACAAACCATACCTACTACCATACCTACATATATTATAAATGTTTAAGATATTTTATATTTTTTTATATTTATACATATATATATATATATATAATATGATATATATATATACATATATATATCTATATATATTATATATATATATATATCTATATATATGAAATCAGTTGAGGTTGAGACCTTGGTTATTCGATGGCCTGCCTGGCTATATGACCATCATAATTCTGATTATATAAAAAGAAAATTGATTTATGTGTAACAAATAAATCTGTATGATTTCTAAGTTGATAAGAATGGTATAACACAGAAATGATTTTAAAGCACAACAAGTTAAGGAAATTGTAAAATCTTGGAGAATCCTGAGCAGGGTAATGAGGAACTGAAACCTGTTTCCTAGGAATCAGTAGGAACCGAGGGGAAAACAGCTGAAAATAACGCTTAGATGGAAAGTACCTAACAGGCCTTGTATACGAGAATGAGTAAGGTTAAGTCAAATACCATAATTGGAACTGGCATTGGAGTGATATTTGTCAGATGATGTTTTAAAACTAGGATGTGGTCTTAGATTTAAAATTATAAAGAAGGCGATGCACAGAAGTAAGAGAATCTTGGGAGCCCTTCCCAGCACCAGGACTGATCTGCAGAATGGACAGGGCCAACCCATCGTGGACAACTAATTGACTTGGAATGGTTTTGGGTGCATTCTCCTGTAATTTTCAGTTGAAGATTGGAAGTACCACCGAGGCTGTTGGATTCAGGAGGATTTCTGCATAACAGTAGGACTATTAAAGAGGACAGTTGACAGAGAAAACCAACATCTTTCTTTTGGACTTCTCCTTGTCCCCACTTCACTGCAGCAGCACGGACTGGACATCGGGTGGTCGCTCGGCCGATGACTCACTGAAGTCCCTTTCTTCCCAAAATAGGATTTAACCAATTGGATATTTTCAAGCCCTTCCTCAACAACCGCCTTAAGTATCCCTCCTGATTCAGATCTAGTAATCTGAAAGATATGCTCTGTGTGATTGATCATTTTGATTCTGAACTTAAATCTAAGTTGATTGTTGAATTGGAAGAATTGATTAACACTTAACTAACTGGGGCTGCTAAAAAAAACAAAAAACGCCTGAAAAAGCATACCCAAATTAAATCAGCTGCTGTTCCTGAAACTCTTTGGAGTACACAACAAAAGTTTAGTGTCTTTTGCGAAGCAGACAACCTATATTTTTCATTTATTAGTCAAAAGCACTGTAACTGTATAATGAGTTTGTAGCTATTAAGTTGGGAACACAGAAAAAGTAGACAATTTTTGCCTCGCCTAGATTTTTCCTGATGTTTCATGTAACTACAACCACTGAATATAGAAGGTAACGACTGGAAAATACATTGGAGCTGTAGAATGAAGTCTTTTTGTCGTGCATTTCGAATTCATCAAGATAGCACAAAAGCCTATTGTTTTGTAAAGGTTTTTGTGCATTGATGCCCTGGCGTGCTCTCTCATGTGCCATTTGGATAGTCCAAGTGCCGCATCTAAGCCCCCTTTGACATGCAAATTTTAAAGGGCTGTAACTCCTCAATGCTTCAACATACAGTCATCAATGAGGGCTCTAATCAAAGATACGTCCTGAGGAATCCTGTACTACACACAAAATTACTGAATAAATCAAAATAAAGCCATATTAATCCAATAAAATATGAATGACACTATGTACATTGTAAAAAAAAAATAGTCACAAAACAAATCACCATTTCTGTAAATGCTATTTTATTTTTCAGAGTAATGTAAAAAAAAAACACAGCACAGCAACTGCAACTATTTACAATTATTCTGCTCTAATCTAACAACTAAACCCCCCACCCCCGCCTACCAAACCCCAACCACCCCACCCCCCCTCACATGGATTTTTCAATGTGCCCACTGGTTATAAGCAGTCTCTGTTTGGGACAAAGCACAATGGCTTGTCACATGTGGTGCACTGGCCTTCTGGCCCTGTGCTGTAACAGGCATTAGATCCTCTTCATCAGATGAAGAGCCTCTTCCACCATCTTCTCTTTGGCTGGCTGCCACTCATGATCAGAGGTTTTCCCCTAATTTGTAAAAGAAGGGAAAATGTCAGGCGCTTCTGCACCAAAAAACCCAGTCATTTTTCAGTGATTCCCTTACAACACACAAATAAATAACATTGTATATCAAAAAAAAGTTACAGTAAATGCAGACAGTGCATACACACATAAATAAAAACCACACAATCCTCCCAGTAGATCCTTGTCTGATACAAAATGTACAACCTCCTCCCCATACAATAACCCCCCCCACCCCCCAACTTGTAAAACTTTAGACACTTACTGGTCATCTCCATCGGAAAACAACTCTTCTTTCTTGATGTTGGTCATCAGTTGAACCCAAAAGTCTGATGCTGAAAGTCGCTCCTCCTCTCCGTGGGCAATTCCACAACCTCCTGAGCGCTGAACTTGTCTTGCCGGCGGCCCGCTGTGCCATTTCGCAAAACTCTCCAAAACAACGATGCGATCACGACGAATCTCAAATGAAGCTCTAGACGTTGTCCACCTCACCTTGCCCTTTTATCGGGTGATGCTGACGTAAAGAGAAGCCCGCGAAACCCCCAATCGATACTTACAGTACACACTTTCCCTACCCCCAAACCCTGGCACATTTCATACTCACCACACACTATAACAGCGCCCACGCAAACACACAATATAGTGGGCGCCAACAGCGCGCACGGTTATATTTTCCTGTGTAAATGGTGCATGCCAAGCTCAGCATTACATACATATTTACATCAGAACGCATATAATACGAGGACGAGCTGAGAATAAAAACTACCTTCCTGCCTTCTGAGTAACATGTGTCATTTGCAGCGATAAACTGTCAATCAGCGACGCATTCTCTAATACAAAATTCCACTCTCGTAGTCATTTAGTCCCACTTCGTGATAAATAATAGTCTGTTTTTTGATGCATTCTGACAATCCATTGCCGAGAGAAACATTGTAAATACTGTTTTATATGCACTCAGCGCATAGACTCCTACTTCCTGTTTGGTTTAAACGCATGGAGGACGCAGCAAATACGCACTGAATACGCAGGGAGTTTATGCCTTCATGTGAAAACACACCCCATAGTGCCATATACCCACGTGTCCGGAATTTATATATGGCTATCCATCTGTGGTTTTAAGATTTCAGTTAGAGTTGACCAATAAGAACGATTGGAGAACATTTGGGGGCATGTCCTTAAATGTCACATGCGCTCTCTGGATATTATTGGCTCTGGAAAATCCATTTCCATAACATGA
>NW_022060200.1:0-36968 GCF_007364275.1 Archocentrus centrarchus
TGTCCTTTGCCGTCTTCCGTCCCTCCTTTCCCTCAGGCAGTCCCTGGCGAAGTGACCTCTCCGGCCACAATTGTAACATTCATCACTTTTGGCTTTCCCCTTCTGGTGTTGAAACCTTTTCCCTTGGCTGCTCTGAGAAGGGGCGACGAGAAACACTTGGGAGTCCTGTGGCATAGTGTCGGTCATGAACGCGCTACTGCCCCCCCCTGATTTAGATTTTTCGCCTTTTTTTTCTCTGTATCACTCCCTCTGCGTGTGTTGCCCAGTTCATAATTTCATTTACATTAGCCGTTGAGTGATTTACAAAGTGTTTTCGAATAAAATCAGAATATTTGGGCTGAAATCCTGACATTAGTGCTAGTTTTAGGTGTTGTTGGTAGGGGTTGTTTGGTTCTGTACTTTCAGGAATGCCGCTGTGGGCTTTAAAAACTGCTTCCAGGCGACCTTGGTACTCGTACACATCTTCACCCTAATTTTGTCTGCATTGGTTAATTTTGTCATAATTTGGGGGTGGCACTAGGGTCTGTTTTGTTCTCAAAATTACTCCTTCCATCCCTTGCCGTAAGATTTCTGAATTATGCCTTAAAATGTTGCCGCCCTCATCTCTTCCTGTGAAGGTGTCCCTTACTCTTCCCCACTCGTGTTTAAAATGGTTGCGGAACACACGAAACATTTCATCCCCATTCAGGTTAAACGAGGTTTGTAATCCCCTTATATCTGTCGCCCATTGCTCTATGTCAATTTTGTGTGGGGTTAAGCCTATAACGGCCTCTTGCATTTCAGTCTCAGTCCAAGGTCGGTAAACCAAAATAGTAGGAGGTTGAGGGGCGCTAGCTATCCCTGTGTTTGGGTTCGGGACTTGGAGCATTGGGAAGGTTTGTGCCACTGGTTCCAGTGCGGGTGGGGGCCCTCCACAATTGAAACAATCCCTTTCATGCCCGTACTCTGATAAAATGGGATAACCTGCTGGCTTAGGTGTGGCATGCACATCTATGTGCGCCAGTGTTTTAAGTTCCCCATTTCTGGTGCGGCTGGCAATGGGAGAAAAAGCTGCGGGAGAAACAGCTGTTAAGCCTTCCCTTGCTTGGGTCTCATGTTGTTTTGTCCCACTAGCTCCTCCCCCCTCTAAACATGGCTCGGCTCCGGGTGCCGCAGGGTCAGGCCCACTACGGTCTTGCTGGGATCTACATACAATGTGAGTTTCCTCATCTGCCTTTATTACAGCTGCATGCACGTGTGTGGGTGGTTTTGCTGCTGTGGCTTTTGCCTTCCGCTGTTCCTGTCGGCGTTTAGCTTGTAACAGCCACAACTTAGCACACTGCAATTCCAACTGCGCCTTTTTGCAAAATGCTGCTTTATGTTGCAGCTGTGTTACTAAGTTTTCACATTCTGTCACTACCAAGTTTCCCTTAAACCCATATTTTTTCTTCCATTTAGTTATATATTGAGTTGACCCTTGTTTATGCCATTCCATAAATTTTACATCGCCCTCTAATACGGCGGCCTCGCATTTCGACGAGGACTTACCCATTGTTTCCAGCATACAATCGGCCTTTGCTTTGTCTCGTACAGACCACGTGTCTTTATTGAGACCTAAACCCAAATCCGCCCTTCACTGTGTATTTAAACAGACCATGAAGTTGAAAACCGTTAGATTTTCTTCATGCTGCTGCTTCCACTTCAATGGCGGCTTTCACTCTCTGTCACTCACTTTCACACACACACATACGCGTATTTATGGCGCCTATTTTAAATCTTTGTTTACGGTGAGAACACCAAAATTCCAAATTAAGGCCAAATTAAAATTTCTCCGTTGGGCGGGAGTTACCAATTTACTTTCTCCTTTAGGCAAGAACACCTACGGTACCGTTTTATGCTTTATTTGCTTTTCCCTGAAAAGCTAACTGTCCCTGAAAGTTACTTCGGCCGGTGCCCCTCGTGAACCCTGTTCTGAGGGCGCTTTTCCCTGAAAAGCGAACTTTCCCTGAAAGTTACAACGGCCGGTTACCTCACGAACCCGGTTCGGAGGACGTATACTACAGTTTTCCCTGAAAAGCCAACTTTCCCTGAAAGTTATCCTGGCAATCGGACCCGGTCCGACTCAGTAGTGTACGATTTGTTTGTGCTTTTCCCTGAAAAGCTCCGGCCGGTTACCTCACGAACCCGGTTCGGAGGACGTAGACTAAAGTTTTCCCTGAAAAGCCAACTTTCCCTTAAAGTTATAATGGCAATCGGACCCGGTCTGACTCAGTAGTCCACGTTTTGTCCTACCTGGTTTCTGTCGTCTTCACTTGGTGGATCGGGTCTCGAGGAAAGCGTTCCCAGCGACCGCGGAGAAACCTATTAAGCCGGGCCTGGCGACAAACGTCATGCCCCAGGTCTTTTGTGCAGCGCCTCTATTGCAGCTGGCTGTCCGGACAGTCTGCCGGCGTCGCTCCGTAGTCGTTGGGAAAACCTCCTCACTGCCCGCCCGGCTCTCGAAGGACCAAAAAATGTTAGGTTCGGACCACCGTTAAATAAAGAAAGACACAGAAACCCGTAGTTGATTTTTTACCTGCAGGGAGAGTCTCAGTCAGCTAACACTCACGTGCCTCTGAAAGAGAGTCTGACTTTCTTCTTCCTGCCGGTGCTTTTATTTTAGCATCACGTAAGTGTGTGTGGGGGGTGTGTGTATGTGTGTGTGACGTCAGGAAACAGGCGTTACCTGCTTTCCTCACCTGGAGGGTCCGGGTGTGTGTGAGTATGTTTTGTGCTTACAATCTGATGGTCATGTGCATGTTTATGATGAACACATTGTGATACATAGAAAAACAGTTACATGTTTATCTATTCTAACAGCTGTGTCTTACAGTGCCCGTAAAGCGGATGTGATGGCAGCTCTGGGTGCAGGGTTGGTGGACAAAGGCGTGCTTCCTTTGCAGGTAGTGGTTGCCAAGCAACCAGCGGAGGCTGGTGCGGGGGTTGACCCGCAGGCTGTCCCAGAGGTTGTTGGCGCGCCTACGGCTGGGTTGGAGCCGAGTGCGGGGTTAGGTCCTCCTTCGGGTATGTCCACAGAAGATCTGCGTTTAACTTTGCGGTTAAAGGAACTTGATATACAGGCGATGCATCTCCGCATCAGGGCTTTAGAGCTTGAGCGGAATGGTCCGCCTGTGGCTTCTACTCCTGTCTCCCTTCACCCGCACTCCACTGCTCCTGCAGCATTTGACATTGCTAAAATTAGTTCCTCCGTTTCGTGAGGCAGAAGTCGACTCATACTTTATTGTTTTTGAGCGTGTGGCGGCCGTGC
Organism: Archocentrus centrarchus; assembly: GCF_007364275.1. Taxonomy (NCBI): domain Eukaryota; kingdom Metazoa; phylum Chordata; class Actinopteri; order Cichliformes; family Cichlidae; genus Archocentrus; species Archocentrus centrarchus. Next base: position 3,287 of record NW_022060200.1, read on the forward strand.
TGAGCTGGCCCGAGGAGTGTTGGCCACTACTGTTACAGTGTAAACTTGTTGGTAAAGCACAGGAAGTGTGTACTAGCCTGTCTATTGAGGATAGTCTTAACTACGACATTATTAAAAAGACTGTGTTGCAGGCCTATGAACTTGTTCCTGAGGCGTATCGCCAGAAATTTAGGAGCTGTGAGAAGTCTGACGGCCAGACATTTGTGGAATTTGCACGGGAGAAGAGTCGGCTGTTTGAGCGTTGGTGTCAGGCTAGCAAAGTGAAAGATTTTGATGATCTTAAAGAGCTCATTCTGTTGGAGGAATTTAAGAAGTGCTTGCCGGAGCAGGTGGCTGTTTACCTGAATGAACAAAAGGTGACACTGCTCACCAAGGCAGCTGTCTTGGCTGATGAGTTCACGTTAACTCATAAAACCGTATTTTCCACTGCTCTCTCCCGCGGTGCGAAAACGGGTTCAGAGAAGAAAGTGAGATTGTTCGTGTCTGGTCAAAATCGCAGGACTGTCGGTGGTGATAACCGTGAGTGTTATTACTGTCATGAAACAGGGCACTTAATTACTAGGTGCCCTGTGCTTAGACAAAAAGAACAGCGGAAGAGTCAGAAGTCCCCCATGTCTGTGGGTTTAATCTCCCCGCTGCCTGAGATGCTCTCACCTCATGAGTTGCGACCTAGCTGTGGGGTGGAACCTGGTTTTGAACAGTTCATCACCAAAGGTTATGTATCTAGGACTGGGGAGGGGAAAGAGATGGTGCCGGTCACTATTCTTAGGGATACTGGGGCTCATCAATCTTTTATGTTGGACTCTGTGTTGCCACTGTCTGATGAGACTGCATGTATGTCAGATGTGCTGGTATGGGGAATCGAAATGAGTGTTATCCGTGTGCCGTTACACATGGTGTACTTACATTCGCCTTTAGTAACCGGCCGTGTTAAAGTCGCAGTGAGGTCCCGATTGCCTGCTGAGGGGGTTACGTTTATTTTGGGGAACGATTTAGCTGGTGGACGTGTTTTTCCCACCCCAGAAGTGGTTGATGTGCCTGTAGCGTCAAGCTGCAGTTCAGACGCATCAGTGTTGGATGCGTCAAGTGTGTTCCCCGCTTGTGCTGTTACTCGTGCGCAGTCGCGTAAATTTTCTGATGTTGTTGGCTGTGCTGACACGTTTATGGCTGCGTTAGATGAAAGTCTCTTGCCTGCTCCAGTGACTCCTGCTGAGGGGAGTACACCCGCGGTTCAGGGTGACATGCTGGAAAAGGGATCTGAGTTGAGCTTAGAGCTAAATAGGGATTTGTTAGTAGATGCTCAAAAAAACGATTCATCTCTAAGTGTGTACATGACCTCTGCTGCAGCCTCTGGCGAAGAGAGATGCCCTGTTTACTTCTTCCTACAGGATGGAGTCCTCATGAGGAAATGGTCCCCTGACTCCAGTGGCCTGCACAGTATCACCCAGGTGGTGGTACCACAACCCTATCGGTTACAGGTACTTAGTTTGGCTCATGATTCTGGTATGGCCGGGCATCTTGTTATTAAGAAAACCTACCACCGTGTGTTGCGTAGTTTCTTTTGGCCTGGGTTAAAATCCGATGTGCTGAAGTATTGCCGCTCGTGTCACGTATGTCGGATGGCAGGTAAACCAAACCAGACTATCCCACAGGCACATTTACACCCTATTCCAGTGATAGGAGAACCTTTCGAGAGAATCATTCTGGATTGCGTGGGCCCACTGCCAAAATCCAAAGCCGGTCACCAATACCTACTTACAGTAATGTGTGCTGCCACAAGATTTCCTGAAGCTTTTCCCCTGCGATCTCTAAAAGCAAAAACTGTTGTGAAGGCCCTTACTACATTCTTTTCTACGTTTGGGCTACCACACGTTGTTCAAACGGACCAAGGTACGAATTTTATGTCCAAGCTGTTTGTACAGGTTCTGAAGGAGTTGGGAATTAAGCATATAACCTCCAGCCCATACCACCCGGAGTCACAGGGTGCTTTAGAGAGATTTCATCAGACTCTGAAAATGATGCTGTGGAAATTTTGTCTTGACACTGGTAGAGATTGGGACGAGGGTTTGCCCTTGCTGTTGTTTGCCGTGAGAGAAACCACACAAGAGTCTTTAGGATTTAGTCCCGCTGATCTTGTGTTCGGTCACGTGGTACGTGGACCTCTGCGTCTCCTTAGAGAAAAGTGGTTGTCAGAGACTCCTCAAGCCCAACATAACGTGTTGGACTATGTTAGTAACTTTAGGGAGAAGCTCCACCATGCCTGCCAGTTAGCGCAGGAGAATTTAGCTCATGCCCAACATAAGATAAAGGTTCGTTATGACAAGAAATGTGTTACCAGGGATTTCCAGCCTGGTGAAATGGTGTTAGTGTTGCTGCCCTTATCAGGATTCAGCTTACAAGCACAGTTTGCAGGTCCGTATCACGTGGAGCAAAAGATCAGTGACACAGACTACGTGATCCACACTCCAGATAGAGGAAAGAAAACCAGAGTTTGCCACGTTAACATGTTGAAACGCTATATCTCGAGAGACAGCTCTGCTGCCCCAGTCCCTGTGTGTTCTGTGTCTTCCTACAGACCTTCTGATGATGGTTTGACCGGGAGAGAGGATGTGAGAGTGGGTCAGCTAACAAACTCTGAGGTGCTGAATAATCTTGAGTCATTCCTGGCTGACCTTTCTGCCCCTGCTAAAGCTGACATTCTTGCCCTCATAGAGAGCCACTTGTTGCTTTTCTCTGACCATCCCCGACAAACATCTGTGCTATGTCACGACATTGATGTGCAGGGTCACCCACCAATCAAGCAACACGCGTATCGCGTTAACTCTGCTAAGCGTACGATCATGCAGCAGGAGGTAGAATATTTGGTCAAACACGGACTGGCAATTCTCAGTGCTAGTGCTTGGAGTTCTCCCTGTGTTCTGGTTCCAAAACCTGACGACACCTCTCGTTTCTGTAATGATTACCGGAAAGTGAATGCGATCACAAAACCGGACTCTTTTCCTCTTCCGAGGATGGATGACTGTATCGATCGGGTTGGTGCAGCCCAATACGTAACTAAGCTTGACCTGTTAAAAGGTTATTGGCAAGTGCCGCTGACTCCACGAGCCTCAGATATTTCTGCTTTTGTGACCCCCGATCATTTTTTACACTACACAGTAATGCCGTTTGGGCTGCGGAACGCACCTGCTACGTTTCAGCGCTTAATGGATAAAGTACTGGCCGGAGTTTGTGGTTGTGAGGCGTACTTGGATGATGTTGTGGTTTATTCATCTACTTGGTCTGACCATTTAGAAACCCTAACCCTTGTGTTTAATCGTCTTCAGGAAGCCTCACTCACATTAAACTTGGCTAAATGTGAATTTGGAAAAGTGACCATTACTTATCTGGGGAAGCAAGTGGGCCATGGTCAGGTGCGACCCGTAACAGCCAAAGTACAGGCTATTCTCGACTTCCCTGTTCCGCAGACAAAAAAAAACGCTAAGGTGATTTCTCGGAATGTGCGGATATTACAGAGGTTTTTGTAAGAACTTTTCTAGTGTGGTGGCTCCCCTTACTGCGCTGGTGAGCCCTCTAAAACCATTTGTATGGACATCCGTGTGTCAGTCTGCTTTTGATTCTGCGAAGACCCTGTTATGTGGATCGCCGGTCCTTGTCGCTCCAAATCCGGCGCTTCCTTTTAAGTTGGACGTTGATGCCAGCGCCTGTGGTGCAGGAGCCGTTCTTCTACAGGAAGATACACAGGGGGTGGATCATCCTGTCTGCTATTTCTCAAAAAAATTTAACAAACACCAGTTAAATTACAGCACAATTGAGAAAGAAGCGCTTGCAATGATCCTAGCACTCCAGCATTTTGAGGTTTATGTTGGGTCCAGTGCGGACCCAGTTCAGGTTTTTACTGATCATAACCCCTTGGTGTTTCTATCCCAGATGCGCAATTCAAACCAACGGCTAATGCGCTGGTCTCTGCTTCTGCAAGATTTCAACCTGCAGATTAGCCACAAGAAAGGCACTGAAAATGTTCTGGCAGACGTCTTGTCTAGGAGTTGGAATTAAACGCTGTTTAATTCTTGGTGATGGGGGTGTTACGTCTGTAAGGGTATTGTGTGTGGGTGTGTCTGTTATATGCTAATTTGTCTGTGCAGGTGCTCGGGTTCGATTGGTGCGGTGTGCTCCCGCCTGCTGACGGTTGGCTGCGATAGAGGGACACGCCCTACTTAGGAGGCTGGAGGGACCACGCTGACCCGAGAGCATCATTTGTGTCCCCAAGCGTTCAACCAGCCACCATACTAAACATATGTTCTGTTCCAGAGTGGGTAGGGGTGAGCCGCCTGTTTGTTTCTTCAGTTTTCTCCTGTGTTGTTATAGGTAGGGAGGTAAGCAAGTGTCATTTGTTTTGTTTCTTTTTGGTTTAGGTTAGACGCCGGATCACGGTAGTTTCTAGTTCCCGTTTTGGGAAACATGCTCTGTGTGTTTGTCTGTGAACCAATAAAGCATTGTGTATATATATTTGCATAGACGGTTGTTGTGTGGCTGCTTGGGTCTTGGGGGGCGAATGGTGTTCTCAGTCATGTTGCGCTCCGGGCCCCTAGACGGGTCGTAACACCATGTAAGTTGATGGTAACATTTGAGAGTGTGGATTTCTCAGCTGTCAAGTTGTTCAGGGACTGGTCGGGGTCTTTGCTTTGTATCAGTAACTGACCATCCAAAGTCAAAATGAATTCTACTCCATCTCCCTCAGAAAAGCAGCTGACCTTCATCTGTTCTGGTGATAAGCATGTCTGAGACACTGCTGGCTTTGACACTGGAGCTGAAAGACAAGTATTCATATAAAAGATATTATTAAATTCTTAAATAATTTAAGGTGTTTGATAACTCTGTGCACTATTAGGAAATCCCATTAAGCATCTAAACTATTCATTTTTTGTTAAATACACTGAAATTGTGCTTTTTGTCAAGGTCACGCTTGTCATACAGGCATTAACCTGTGACCTGTGGTGGATCTTGTGCTACTCCATCACAGGTGTTCTAGTTCTAAATTGTTAATCTATGTTAGCGCTGCAATTCACAGTCGACTAACAAACACAAGCACAGTGCTGTAGTTCCTGATATAAATTCAAATTTGTATACCTTTTAATAGGTATATTCTTAAGTCTGAGATACTGTATAATACATGTCTAACATTCATTATAAATTTAGCTTCAAGTAATACTGAACAAGGACCATACTTTAATTTACAAGGTTTACAATGTGTGCATTTAGTGATCTTTTTTATAACATACCAGTTAATATTAAAAAAAAAGTATTAAACATAACCTTAAGTTTGAATCAAATAAGGGAAAAAAAACTTACCTAGTATCTTTAGACATATTTTCACATTTTTCAATAACTTCCCACGATGATCATGTTCTTCCAACTGGTAACATCCAGCGTGTTTCTTCATGGCTTTACCTAGCTTGAGCCTTCCATTGTTGATTCTGCCTGACTGATTTATATATTCCTCATTTAAAGTCACTTTCCCATTTGTCTCTATTTTTAAAATCCTCTGTTTCTCATCCTTCCTGACTACAATCGAAGTATTAGCTTTATAAGACAGATTAAAAATCAGTGGCTGTCCTGCAGCTCCAAAACAATAAGTTCCAGCAGATTCTGAGAAATGGCATTCAACTGGCCCTAAAAGAAACAAAAAATACATAAAATTAAATGTTTGATATAAAATACACATAAAATTAATTTTATAATAGAACTTATGAATTGTGTATTTTAATTTAAGGATAATCCAATATGATTATTACTAGTACTTTAAGTACTTTAATCTTTTAAAACTTTAACTATAAATAAATTATTTTTTCTTTTTTTTTTTTTTTTAATTTTCCTTTTTATTTACTTCTGAATAAGATACATACACTGGTGACAGTACAGCAATAACACAAGCTGATATCCCTGCAGTCATATACAAATGGGGACGCATACTCCCACATGTATATATCCACATCTCTGTCCCCCGGTGTCAAGACATAAGTGCAGAAACAATCATTTCACCCTCCACGTTGCTGAAGTCCCCCTTCAGCCTAGACATCAGGGTGGTCAACCAAAATAAAACAATTCAAATGTTGCTTCTGCAAGTTCAAAGATTCTTTTTTTTTTTTTTTTTTTGAAATAAAGGATGAGGAACAGTGAAAGAATAATAAAGCAGTAGGACAATAATAATAAATGATAATAATAAATGAATAAATATTAAAAAATAAATAAATAAGGAATAATTGAATCTAAATAAATAGATAAATAAACCAGAAAATGATTTGTAATTCCCTCACTCCGAGATCCCTTTACCTTGCTTCCCTCCCCTGTTAGGCTCTCACTCTGGCCTTGTAATATATTTGTAGTCAATATTTAAACAAAGTCGGGTCTTAATGCCCTAATATACTGTGTCCACTTACACCACAGACCTCCAATCCTGTCCTTTTGTAGTTTCATAGTCATTGTGAGTCTCTCCATCACATATATTTGGTATACAGTATTGTGCCAGTCATCTATCCCTGGTATATCCACTTGGAGCCATTTTCTTGTCAAAGTTTTCTTTGCTGATAACAGAAGAATTCTAAGTAGATATCTCTCAGATGTTGTAGTAAAATCTGTTATCTCTAGGCCTAGATACATGTGTGCAAAATCAAAAGGTATGCTTCTTTGAAAGATACTTTGTAAACATCTGTGAATCTTTTCCCAGAAAAGTACTACTTGGGGACAAGTCCAAAATATGTGGTAGTGGTTGGACTCTGTATTGCCGCATAATCTCCAACAACCTGTTCCTGTATTTTGGTGGGATTTCTGTGCTGGAGTGATGAAAAACCTCATAATATTTTTCCGTCCAAATTCCTTCCAGTCTGTTGAATAAGTTGTGTTCCACTGTGTTTTACATACTATTTCCCAATCAGTTTTTTCTATGCTAATGCCTGCTTCTTTTTCCCATTTCTTTTTAACATAACTAGTGTCAGATTTATTTTCCTGAAGTCCTTGATATAATCTTGTTATGACTTTTTTTGGTGCCCCCACATTATAGGCCATTCGAAATACGCTTAAGATTTTCCCGTCATTTTTTCCTGTACTTGTTTTTTGAATTTCTTCATATCTATTTCTCATTTGTAAATATCTAAAGAAATCGTGTTTTTTTAGACCATATTTTTGTCTAAGGGTCTGGAAGTCTGCCAACTGTCCCTTGTGTTCATAGGTAAAATAAGAGGTGAGGCCTTTGTCTGTCAATTCCTTAAATCTCTTATCATAGTGGTTAGGTAGAAATTCACTGTCATAGGCACACCACCGTAGCATCTTCTCTGCTTTGGTAAGGTTGTTGTCTCTGCAGACTTTATTCCATATTTTTAGCGTTAATTTTATCCGAGGGTTATTTATGTCATTCAGATGGGTTTGTAATTTTCTATCTGCTATAACAGCCTGTATTGGGGGATCTCTAGTAAAACACTCCTCTATGTCTTTCCATCTTGCTTTATATGTGGAATCACATAAACATATCAGGGGTCTTAATTGGGCCGAGTAGTAATAGTCTCTTAAGCATGGTAAAGACAAGCCCCCCCTGTCCTTTGACAGTTGTAATGTTCTGTATTTTATTCTCGGTTTACGTCCTTGCCATATATAACGGGAAATCACTTTATCCCATTCTGAAAATTGCTGTTTTGTAAGTTCAGTGGGGAGAGTTTGGAATAAGTAAAGTAGACGAGGCAAAATGCTTATTTTGACTGACTCAATTCTATTAATTAGTCCCAGAGATGGTATAAGACCCCATCTTGACAAGTCAGATTTGATTTTTGAATTTACAGGGCCATAGTTCATTTCAGATAGCTTATTGGTGTTCTTGCTTAATACCACTCCTAGGTACTTCATAGAGTCCTTCCCCCATTTGAAGCTATATTTATTTTTTAACTCCTGTGAAGGGTCAAAATTAAAGGTCATGACCTGGGTTTTTTGGATGTTCAACTTATAACCTGATAATGTTCCAAATTCTTCTAGTACAGCCATTAATTGAGGTAAGGATTTTTCAGGTTGGCCTAAGTAGATCAAAATATCATCAGCAAAGAGGGATAGTTTTTGGGCATCTCCTTGTATATGTATTCCGTTTATAGAGTTATTTTGTCTTACACATTGTGCGAGGGGTTCAATAAACAGGGCAAATAAAGTTGGAGAGAGTGGGCAGCCCTGGCGACACGATCTTTCCAGCATAAATGATCTCGACAAGCTGCCATTTATTTTTATTTTTGCTGTTGGTTTGTCATAAATTAGTTGGATTGCTTTAATAATAGTTTTATTGAATCCAAACTTGTTTAAGACTTTATAGAGAAATAACCAGCTTACTGAGTCAAATGCTTTCTCTGCATCTAACCCAATCAGCATTGCTTCAGTATTATACTTGTTAATATGATTTATTACATGTAGGGTCCGTCTAATGCTGTCCTGTGTCTGCCTCTGGCGAATGAATCCAGTCTGATCTAAATTAATAAGTTTGGGCATAATTCCATCGAGTCGTTTGGATATTATGGACGTATATATCTTATAATCCAGATTTAAAATTGATATTGGCCGGTACTGGCTACAATTCAATTTATCTTTTCCTTCCTTTGGGATGACCGTGATGGTTGCCTCTTTCCAGGAGGGGGGGGTGTCTCCTCCTTTGAGGGCCCAATTGCATACTGTCTTTAGTCTTGGGGTTAATTCCTCTCTGTATGTTTTGTACCATTCAGAGGTGAAACCATCTGTGCCCGGGCTTTTACGTGCCTTCAGTCTATTAATTGCTGCAGTTATTTCCAAATCTGTGATTTCTTTAGCCAAATTATTGTTTTCTTCCTCTGTAATATTTGGTAGGTTTAGGGAGTTTAGAAAATTCTCTATATGTTTATCATTGTTCAGTTTGGGCTGTGCGTATAAGTTTGCATAATATTCCTCAAAACACTCCTGTATTTTGTCTAATTCTGTATAAACTGCTCCTGTTTTTGGATGTTTAATTTTGTAAACCGTGCTATCAGCTTGCTGTTTTCTTAATTTAAATGCCAGCCATCTTTGGGATTTACCTCCTGCTTCATAATATCCTTGTTTTAGGAAAAGTAGTTTCTTCTGTATTTCTTCAGTATGAATCTTATCAATTTCATTCTGTAGTTTTTTCATTTGCAAATTCTTGTTATTATCCAGAGTATTTTTGTGTTGCATTTGTAAAATTTTTAGATCTTTATGCAGTTTTTCAAGCTTTTCTGTCTTTTGCTTTTTTAACAGTGAAGTGCAGGCTATAACTTTACCTCGGATAACTGCTTTATATGCGTCCCAGAGCACAGATGGTCCCACCTCCCCGTTGTCATTTTCTTGAAAGTATAAATTAATTTCTGTTTTGAATTGCTCTTTAATTTTTGGGTCATTTAAAATGTTTGAGTTAAGCTTCCAAGTTGTGGCTTTGGGTGTATTGTTAATATACACAGATAAATATATTGGTGAGTGGTCCGATAAATCAATTGTTCCAATGTCACATTTTTGGATTCTATGTCTATCCTTGCTAAATATAAAAAATAATCTATCCTAGAGTATGTAGAATGGGGGGCAGAGAAATGAGTATAATCACGGCCAGATGGATTGAAGTCTCTCCATACATCAATAATGCCTGTTTCATTCATGACATATTTTATCTTCGTTCTGACAGTCTTTTGTTGTTTTAAATCAGGGCCTGTCGTATCAAATTTAGTTAATCTAATGTTCATATCTCCCCCACCTATTAGCATTCCTTCTGTTTCAGATGACATTAGCTCAAACAATTGTTTATAGAGACACCAGTCACTTCCAGGAGGTACATACATATTAAGAATAGTTACTAGAAAGCCCTCTATCCTTCCTTTAATCAGCACATACCTACCCTCCTTGTCTATCTTATCAGATAAGTGTTCATATCGTACATGCTGTGATATTAAAATTGCGACTCCTCTTCGGTGTCCCGATTCATGTGATGATGCGAAGACATGTTTGAACGAGCCCTGTTTTAATTTTTTATGCTCTTTGTCTGACAAATGTGTCTCTTGAAGAAGTGCTATATGGACCTTTTCCTTTCTTAGTTTGGCCAATATTTTGGATCTCTTCTGTGGGTTTACAATACCATTCACATTAAAAGATAATATTTTAACATTCTGGTTCACATCCATTGGGACAAGAAGCTCTGTTATTTATCATACCACCTGACCTGTTGAACTCTAAGCTGTAATGAACGACAGCTAACAGAAAACAGAAAACAAAATTGAACTTGACTCCCATCTGTGGGGTTTTCACAATGTAACCCTGTAAGACCTGATGTAACACAGTCTTTGTGAGGGAAAGCCTCCCTGTCAGGGATGGGCCCTCAAGTAGTATGTCCCTGTATATTATTCTCAGTCTTTGTGTGTAATAAAACACAGTCCCGGCATTTAGATAATTTCTAAGCAACAGTCTTGCACCTATTCATCACTATAGGAAGTAAAGTATATTATCTATTTGTCTTAGTTGAAATTACTGTTTTTACTTGTTTATTTATTTAATTACCTTAAGTTGTGTGTTCTTAGTGGTAATGCCTATTCATATCTGCATATTGGCCGTTCCTCTAAGGCTCTCTCCGGTATTGCTGCAGCTTGTCTTTGGCAGACGGTCCTGCTCGCATCGTGTCTTCTCGTGCACGTCGCTGGCGTTCTTTCCGATTCCTCTCTGCCGCGATCCACGTTTGGTTCTTTATTTTCTCCATGAATGTTTCCGGTTGTTTGAGAACAGTGACAGGAAAACCCTTCTCTGACAGCTCTTTTGTCGCTTCCTCCGCCGTGTTATAGAGTCGTACTCCATCTTGGTAGAATACACGCAGCTTTGCTGGGAACGGGGTCTGGAAGCGTATTCCCTTTTCTTTTAACACTCTCTTGGTTTCAGCGTATTTCTGCCTTTGTCTGAGTATACTTGGTGCGTAGTCGTGGTCCAAGTTAACCCGTTTGCCTTTCCAGAGGAAGCCCTTCTTTTGCCAAGCATTTTTGATGACTGTTTCTTTAGTTCTGTAGTTTAAGAAGCGTACAACAATGGACCGCGGTGGGGCTCCGTCTGGAGGGGCGGCGGCCAGAGCGCGGTGCGCCCGTTCAATTTGGAGATTAGTTGTCGAGGGGAGCTGGAGACCATCTTTTAGCAACTGTTCGACAAAGTCCGCCACTGACGGAGCAGCTCTTTCTTCTCCCTCAGCCACTCCGTAAATCCTTACATTACTTCGTCTTGAGTAACTTTCCTGGTCAATAATTTGCGAGCTGAGTTTGGTCTGGAGTTTTGCAAGTTCCGTCAGAACATCTTCAACTGTCTGTATTCGCTCCTCTGTCTCCAAAACACGGCTTTCCACCTCCTCAATCCTTGTATTAGTCTTGTTTATCTCTTCTTTTATATCGTTAAGTTGTTGCGTGTTGTCCTTTCTAAAGGCTGTGATCTCTTTATAAATCATCCGTAGATCTATGTCATCTTCGCCGCCCTCCATGGCATCCACGGTGCTAACGTTAGCAGTGCTAGCTCCAGCCAATATGCCTTTTTCGTTAGCTTCGGTTTCTTCAGTGATAACTTCGCTTTGTTTCCTTAATTTTGACTTGTTGCGTTTGTCCTTCCTCATAGCCCTTCTTTTTTCAACATATTATATTAAGTCTGCTTACCAGCATGCGAGTTTTAAGGGCTTTTTTGGTTAATGTGCCGGGAGCACAAGTTTTATGCTGCCATCTTGTCGAGCGTCCCGGAAGTCCCCCAATCAAATAAATTATTTTTTCAATGATGCTTACCCATTCAAATAATATTTCTGTATTGAAATCTGAGTACAACAACTATTAAACTGAATATCTTTTGCCTGTGCTGTTGATGCCAGAACTGTGATGCTAATGTAGATGAAAATCATTGTTTCTGTAAACATTTAGAAACACATCACACTTTATTTAAAATTATGCTGAGTATAGTTTACTCAGACATTTGAAAAGTTGAATAAAAAGTAAATTCATACATTAAAAAGGTTAGACAATCTTTATAAAATAGCATACATGATTTATTTATTTATTAATCAGTCATTTTTTAGAGAAAATTTTGCAGAATTTTTGCTTGTTTTAACCAAAATCAACCTGCATGGATTCAAACTGAAAGCTGTCACTCACCACATTTGAAAGAGATGATGTGTTCTGTATGGCGGCGTAAAACTGTGCAGTGAATTTTTTTACTGGCAGAGGCTGACTTACTGTCTTCCTCTTTGCTTCCTCTCTGACAAGAATCAAGGAAGCAGTTACTGCAGTGTCACCCACAACTGTACAAACTGGGCTTTTATAAAGATATACCCATACTTTTAAAAATGGCTAAACTTGTTGAAAATATATATTTAAATATAAATATAGGTGTTTACATGTCAGTACATCTAAATACCTGAGGTGGCAAAAGCACAGACATTCTTTACTTGGGCAGAAATACTTATGTTAAAGAAAATACTCTGGTAAAAGTTAAACTGGTTCAACTTCTTCATTCAAGTAAAAGTAAAAATGTACAGGCTCTGAAAAGTACTCAAAGTACGAAAGTAAGAGTAGCTCTTTGGAGGACATTTCTAACAGCTATTTTTGTGTAAAGCTAACTGAACCTGCTATATTAATATAATAATATAAAATATTATTACATGAGAATACAAATGTTATTGCAATCTAAATTTTAATCCACAAAGATTAAACGAAGTAACCTAACTCTGACCATGAACACAGCAGCTGTGCACCAGTCCAACAGAGTTTTATTGTAAATACAGTACAGAAAGCTGACCTGTTTATCCTGCACTAAATTGCAGAGTATTTTCAGATAAGATTTGAATCACACAAAGTTAGCGTACCTCAGTTTGCAGTCCTTACCTTTAAATCTAACCTCTCTTATTCCTCCCTTGTCCTCTTTCTTACATTTTTCTTCATCTCTGAGTGAACTTCTCTCTCATTCTTTTCTCTCCCTGGAAATACAGCAGCTGGGCCCTTAACTAGCTGAAACATTGTGTGATAAACTGCAGACACTTTGTGTGTTTGCTTATATTTGTTGAGCATTTAAAAAACGTTGCATTTAAAAATACCTGACACCACACGTTACTCTTTTTATGCACGCTCTACTTCAGCCGCCCTAGCCAGACGCTGAAGTACCACAACCACAACTTACGGGCATCAGCAATTGGCCCACTTTAACCCCTGATTATAGCACTATTAATGATGCATAAATTTTATGGTTTTGCCTCTTTAATCTCTTTGTATGCAATAAGCCCTGGTGATGGAAGATTGTCTCTTATCTGTTTGATGTGTGAAGGCACAGTGACAAAATTAAAACTTCCATCAGATGTCTGAAACTTAAAGTAATGAGTCTGTTTTGAAAATGTAAGGAGTAAAAAGTACAGATATTTGGGTAAAATGTAGGAAGTAAAAGTAAAAAGTTGTCAGAAAAATAAATACGCTAAATACTATATACAAATCTGGAAGATACCACCCTATTCCAGCTGAGAAAAAGATGCTCACGTGCGCAATCACGCAATCACGTGCGGCTTCCAAAAAAAAAATCACGTGTGGCTTCCAAAAAAAGAAACGAACGAAAAGAAAAAAATAAACGGCTCACTATCAGGAGCCGGCTTCTGTTGTTCACTTCAAAGAGCCAGATCGTTCGCGACGACAAACGAGAATTCAGAATGCCATGTGGAAAATGCCCCCACTATGTAAAATGTGGGTCTGGCAGCTGACAGGAGAGAGAGGGAACTCAGTTCTTAGCTATGATGGGAAAAAACAGTCTGGACTTGATGACATGATCCTCCAGTATGATGTAAACATTCAGTTAAAGCCTGATCCAAACATGGAAAGGAGAACACACATGTCCTGATCCTGATGTGAACAGCGCCTCCTTGAGCTAACCACATTGCTCACACTAAGACAAACAAATCCATCATAAAAACCTGCAATAACCTTCAATCATCTATGGGCTGATCAGCCTTTAAGATTACTTATAAGGATATCTGTGGCTATATCTCTCAGTTCTCTGTCAGACAGTAAGGTAGTACAACAAGCTACATTAAAACTATTTGGAGGCTGACCGATAGGATCCAAGAACAGTTCTGCTGCAATCACAGCAGAGGCGATTGCTCTAAGACTGCAAGGGAAGCTCAGCTTCCCCTAAAACATTGTATATCGTGTTATGATTAGTATTATTAAGGTTAATCTTGTTTGTTGATTTTATATATAGATAGATATAGATATATATATATATATATATATATATATATATATATATATATATATATAGATATAGATATATATATATATATATATATATATATATATATATATATATATATAGATATATAGATATATATAGATATATATATAGATATATAGATATATATATAGATATAGATATATATACATATATATATATAGATATATAGATATATATACACCTCTCTGGTGGGGAAGGAGCCTGAGCTAGTGTGTGAGGTTGAGAGATGCCAGCTAGATATAGTTGGGCTCACCTCAATGCATGGCCTGGGCTCTGGAACCAGTCTCCTGGAGAAGGGCTGGACTCTGTTCCAGTCTGGAGTTGCCCTCGGTGAGAGGCTGAGAGCTGGGGTGGGTATTCTTGTATCGCCCTTGCTTGCTGCCTGTACGTCTGAGTTTTCACTGGTGGACGAGAGGGTTATTTCCCTGCGCCTTCGGGCCGGGGAACGGGTCCTGACTGTTGTTTGCGCTTATGCGCCGAATGACAGTTCAAAGTACCCACCCTTTTTGGAGTCGCTGGGCGGGGTGCTGGAGAGTGCTCCATCTGGTGACTCCATAGTCTTGCTGGGAGACTTCAGTGCTCATGTGGGCAATGACAGTAAGACCTGGAGGGGCGTCAAGGGGAGTTCAAGTATCTCGGGGTCTTGTTCACAAGTGACGGGAGAAGGGAGCGGGAGATTGACAGACGGATCGGGGCTGCTTCTGCAGTGATGCGGACACTGCACCGGACTGTCGTGGTGAAGAAGGAGCTTAGTGTAAAAGCGAAGCTCTCGATTTACCGGTCAATCTACATTCCTACCCTGACCGAAAGAATAAGATCGCGAATACAAGTGGCAGAAATGTGTTTCCTTCGAAGGGTGACTGGCCTTTCCCTTAGAGATAAAGTGAGGAGTGCAGCCATCTGGGACGGGCTCAGAGTAGAGCCGCTGCTCCTCCACATTGAAAGGAGGCAGTTGAGGTGGCTCGGGCATCTGATTAAGATGCCTCCTGGCCGCCTCTTGGGTGAGGTGTTCCGGGCATGTCCCACCGGGAGGAGGCCCCGTGGTAGACCAAGGACACGCTGGGGAGATTATATCTCTCGGCTGGCCTGGGAACACCTTGGGGTCCCTCCGGATGAGCTGGAGGAGGTGGCTGGGGAGAGGGAAGCCTGCCTCCGCGACCCAGCCCTGGATAAGCGGAAGAGAATGGATGGATATATATATACCTACATACGGTACATATATACCGTATAATCTGTATGCACCATACATACCGTAGGTCCCATAACATACATATCGTACCTACCGTACATACTGTTTGTACAGTACGTACGTACCATACGATCCGTACCGAACATATGGTACATACCGTAAACCATACCGTACCTACTATACATACCGTATGTTCCATAACATACATACCGTACCTACCGTACAAACCGTTTGTACCGTAGGGTACGTACCATACAAGTCGTACCGGCTGACATAACATGACTGACATAACATATGGTATATATGTTATGTCAGGTATTGAAAAGCAGCCGGAATGATGTTGTGGTAACATTAAGATCCTTACAGCAGGAGATTAAGGGTTTAAGTCCCGACCAAGGCATGCTTTCAGTAAGTGTCCCCTTGTTTTTATATATTTTATACAAATAAATCTATAAATGTAAATATATTTTTAAGAATTTTTATTTATATTTTTATCTTAGAATATTTACATACACATATTTATGTTTTTATATATTTATTTATATTAGCAGTGGGACTCGATTAAAAAAATAAATCCAATTAATTAGAAGCTTTGTAATTAATTAATCAAAATTAATTGCATTTTAATCACATTTAAATATTTAACATGAGAAATATTAATTTAAGTTTGGTCGATGAATGAATTAATATACATAAGCTTAAACTTCAAAATTTTCCCGCCAGTCTACTACACAGACCAACGAAGGGCGGAAGTGCTCCTGTGATAAGCAAACTCCTGAAATTAAAGTTAAGCAATCATAACTGGATAGTTTTATTCAACATTGTCTCACTTAATATAGTTGGAAATCATTCTCATGTATTCCTTGATGTTGAAATGTGTTATGCTTGTTTTAACAGCTTATTTTGAATTAAAGACTTAAGCCACAAAAAGGAGCAAGTTCGTTCTCTGTTTAACCAACTGCTTTTCCACAGCTATCCTTCATATTCACGGTTCCTAGGCAACATGAGCTACACAGAGGTGAGGCAGGATACACTGATATGAAGGCTAGCCGCTAACTTCCGGCCTTTGCGGTCTTTGTGGGCTGCGAAGGACCCAGTCTATGTGGGCCGGGTACTTCGAAGGATGCGGCCCCTGAATTTTTGACATCGTGTGTCGATATAATCTGTATGCCTGGAACTCGTGCAAAGTGCGATTAAAATGCTTTAATAAAAATTAAAGAAATTTTAATTTGTTATTTTCCCCGTAGTTAATTAATCGATATATATATATATATATATATATATATATATATATTCAGATTCAATTTGTATAGTTGAAGGTGCCCATTCAAGTGTCTTATAAAGATGATCAGTATTATAATTAATATAAAAATAAATTAGGGGTTGGACTCGATTAAAAAAATTAATCTAATTAATTAGGAGCTTAATTAATCGAAATTAATCGCATTTTAATCTCATTTAAATATTTAACATGATAAATATTAATTTAAGTTTGGTTGATGAATGAATCAATATACATAAGCTTAAACTTCAACATTTTGTTTAGTTTCCCACCAGTCTGCTACACAGACCAACAAAGGTGGAAGTGCTCCTGTGATAAGCAAACTCCTGAAATTAAAGTTAAGCATCATAACTGGATAGTTTTATTCAACATTAATGTCTCACTTAATATAGTTGGTGTTGATGTTGAAATATGTTATGCTTGTTTTAACAGCTTGTTTTGAATTAAAGACTTAAAATTAAACCACAAAAAGGAGCAAAAAGTTCGTTCTGTGTTTAACCAGCTGCTTTTACACAGCTGTGCTTCGCACTCATGGTTGCTAAGCGACATGAGCTATGCAGTAAGGGCAGGTGACACTGATATGAAGGATAACCGCTCACTTCCAGCCTTTGCAGTCTTCGTGGGCTACGAAGGACGTGGCCGTGGACGTGGACGATGCGGCCGCTGAATTTTTGACATAGTGCGGAACTCGTGCACTGAGAAACGTTCCGCTGCAAAGTGCGATTAAAATGCATTAAAATTTTTTTTTTTTTTTTTTTTTTTTTTAACCTGGACAGTCTGTTGCGTTACATCGACGGGTGTTTTGAGCGAGTCGTTATGGGGAAACCCGACAAGACATCGACTCCCTCCACCAGCAAGGGAACTCCGGCCACGAAAAGAAGCCGCCCCAAAGATTCCCTAGAGGCAGTATCGCCACCCACCACTAATATTGTGGGCATTCTGGAGTCCATTGACAACAAGCTGTCAAGCTTTGACGCCCGCTTGGCCCTGGTTGAAATCCTCCACAAGGAGTTTCAGGCCCTGCGGGAGTCAGTCGAGTTCAGCCAGCATCAGGTGGAAACACTGGCTGCTGAAAACGCTGTCCTCAGAGAGTCGGTAAATTCCTTCACCGAGGAAACGACCCGGCTCTCAGCTGAAAATAAGAAAATTAAAGAATCTATTATCGAGCTTCATGCCCGCAGCATGAGAGAAAATCTTGTGTTTTCAGGTATTCCGGAAAAGGCAGAGGAGGACCCGGAGGCTACAGTGAAGGAGTTTATCCAAACTCACCTGAAGCTCCCGGATGACACCGTGAAGACCATCGCCTTCCATAGAGTCCACCGCCTGGGAGGAAAGCGACCCGGAGCACGCAGACCCAGACCGATTGTGGCCAAATTCGAACACTTTAAACAAAAAGAGCTGGTGAAGAGCCGTGGCCGGGAGCTGAGAGGGACGGACTTCAGCGTCAACGACCAGTTTCCGAAGGAGATCCTGGAGCGACGCAAGGTACTGTTCCCCATCCGGAAGAAGCTCATGCAGGGAGGCTCCCGGGCTGTCATCGCCGTGGACAAACTGTATGTAAACGGACAGCTTTACCGCGACAAAAGCACCACGCCATGGCTCTACTGATCGATCAGGTGATCTGTGTCCACATTAACGCTCTTTTCTGAGTTTTTTTTTTTTTTTTTGTTTCTTTTTCTACTTTCTCTGCAGTTTTCTAAATGTATATTCAACTGTCTAAATAGTACCAATAACGCCGATTAATGAGCATAGTGCCGTGATCACTTGTTTGTTTTGGTTAAAAGATGTTTCTTCTTCTTCTCCTCCTCTTTTTTCCTCCTCTTCTTATTTCAGTCTTATGTCACTCAGGTCACTTTTTTCACGTCTTTTTTATTTCTGCAATTAGCACGCCAACACGCCAACATACAGAGCATACGCACACATACACACACACACACCCACCAACATACAGCGCATATACACACACATCTTTAGTGAGTACACAACAGCCCATTAGTTAGGTTAAACATGAGCACACTCAGATTTGTCTCATGGAATGTACACGGAGCTGGTTCGAGGGAAAAAAGACAAAAAATTTTTAATCAGTTAAAAGACTTAAAAGCAGATGTTGTTCTTTTACAGGAGACACACATGTCCAAAACATCTGTGCACACTCTCTCCTCTCCACAGTTCCCTCACACTTACTCAGCCTGCTACAACTCCAAACAAAGAGGTGTAGCTATACTGATTAACAGGAAGATAAACTTTAACATTAGCAACACTACAATAGACCCTGAAAGTAGATTTATAATACTTAATTTATCTATTCAGAATACAGATTTATGTATTGCTAGCATATATGGACCAAATGTTGATGACCCCTCCTTCTTTCATACTTTCTTCACCTCACTATCTGATCACTCTGACACTACACTAGTAATAGGAGGAGACTTCAACCTGGTACTTAATGCAGATATTGACAGGCTCAGTACAGCAGTGAGTCAGAGGAACTGGCAGTCTGCAGACATTCTTAAACAGTACATGAAGGATTTTGGTCTTTGTGATGCTTGGCGTTCACATCACCCCACTCTGAGGGATTATAGTTTTTTCTCACCAGTATATCACTCCCACTCCCGCATAGGCTACTTTCTAGTTAGCAGCTCCATGATGATGGACATTACAGACACACAGATTCATCCTATCACGATCAGTGATCATGCACCGGTGTCTCTCTCTCTGACACAGAAAAAAGTTACACCACCAACCAGGAACTGGAGATTTAATACATCATTACTTAAAGAACAAGATTTCATTAATTATTTCAAAAAGGAGTGGTCAGCATATTTAGAAAATAATGATCTTCCGGAAATATCACCATGTGTTCTTTGGGAAGCAGGAAAGGCAGTAATGCGGGGCAAAATAATATCTTACTGCTCGCATATGAAAAATAAAGAAAAAACACTTGTGTTAGAATTAGAACAGAAAATTAAATCTTTAGAAACTGCCTATGCTGCTTCACCACAAGAACATATAATTAACAACCTGAGGAAACTGAAACTGGAGTTAAATGAAATAACTGATAAAAGGACACAATTTATGTTGCAGAGGCTGCGTTTGGAAAACTTCGAGCATGGAAACAAATCTGGAAAATTCCTGGCCAACCAATTAAAACTAAATAAAGAAAAAACAGCTATTTATTCTATTAAAGATTCAACTGGTAACATTACTCATGACCCACAACAAATAAATAACTCTTTTAAAGACTTTTATGAAGCTTTATACTCACCACAGATTAACCCATCTGATACTGAAATGGAAGAATTTCTTAACAATATAATTCTACCAAAACTAGATGACGATCAAGCTGCAGCTCTGGATTTACCTCTTTCATTATCTGAACTTAGTGAAGCAGTACAGCACCTCCCAAATAATAAAGCCCCAGGTCCAGACGGTTTTCCAGCCGAGTTTTATAAAGAATTTTGGTCTGAGCTAGCTCCCATTTTTTTCAGAATGGTAACTCAGATTCAGAGTGATCACATCTTATCTCCAACCCTAAACTCTGCTAACATTAGCCTGCTTCTTAAACCAGGCAAAGACCCCACACTCCCATCCAGCTACAGGCCAATCTCTCTCATTAATGTAGATCTTAAAATAATTTGCAAAGCCCTTGCCAAAAGATTAGAAAGTATTACTCCATTTATTGTACATCCAGATCAAACAGGTTTTATCAAGGGTCGGCACTCAGCCAATAATACACGTCGACTGATAAATATAATAGACTATTGTTCTATTAACAAATTAGAGACAACAGTCGTGTCTTTAGATGCAGAAAAGGCATTTGATCGGGTAAATTGGAAATTCTTACTAGCAGTTCTACAAAAATTTGGATTCGGTTCATCCTTTATAAACTGGATCAGAACACTACACAGCTCCCCAAATGCACGTGTTAGGACAAATGATCTCATTTCCCAAAGCTTCAGTCTGCAGAGGGGCACTAGGCAGGGCTGCCCACTCTCTCCCTCTCTTTTTGTAATTTTCATTGAGCCACTAGCGGCAGCAATCCGTCAAAATGCAAATATTAAAGGGATTCAAACTGAAAATATGAACCATAAAATTAGCCTTTATGCTGATGATGTATTACTTTTCCTTGGGAATTCACAAGCTTCTCTCTTGAAGACTATCACACTGATAGATAAGTTCTCATCTATATCCGATTATTCTATCAATTGGAGTAAATCAACAGTTTTGCCTCTGAATTGTAATTTCCATAGAACCCCTAGGGCCCCACTAAAGTCAGGAAATATTAGATATTTAGGCATAAATTTTTCCGCCAGGCTCTCAGACTTGGTAAGATTAAATCATATCCCCTTATTAAAAACAATAGAGGATGATCTCACACGTTGGAATAGTTTACCTATATCACTCATGGGGAGAGTTGCTGCCATTAAAATGATGGTCTTACCAAAAATTAATTATCTATTTTCACTGATCCCTAATAAAGCTTCTATTCCTTGGTTCAAGTCACTAGATTCAAACATCTCAAAATTTTTATGGAAAAACAAACCATCAAGAATAAGCTTAAAAACTTTACAAAAGCCAAAACAAAGTGGAGGTCTGGAATTACCAAACTTTTATTACTATTTCTTAAGCAATAGGTTGCAGTATATTTCAAAGTGGATCAAATCCAATTCATTAGACAACCCATGGCTGGATCTAGAACAGGAGTTTTGTGGAAAAATAAAAATCTCGAATCTACCTTTCATTAGCCCTAGTATTAAACATCATAACTGCTATAAAAGCCTTAGTATAAATACTTCTCTGACAGCTTGGTGGGAATTTTTGAAAATAACTAAATCTTCACTTATCCCCTGTAAGCTAACACCGATTTGGAACAATCCAGATATTTGTCAGAAAAAGAAAATGCTGAATTTTCCTTTTTAATTGCACTATAGACATTATAATTCACAACACATGCACACATACTACACGATACATATAGGACCTTTGGGGCAGGCATGTTACACAGAGGTTGATGAGGGGCGGCCGCTGAGGTGGCCCCATTCAGATCCTCATTTCTGTCTGTCCCCAAATTTTATTTGCATTTTAGACATGGAGGGTTTTTGGGGGGGCAGTGTGGGCGAGCACTGACGTCCAGCAGTTGGTGCTTGTGGCACAACTGCCCCCTCAATTTTAACTGCACCCTATACAACTCATTCATTCACAACATAAACACATACACTTATAAGTTGGGCGGGGGGGGGGGGGGGGGGGGGGGCATCTCACACCCCGATTTCTTATGCCTCGCCCGGGGTCGGGGTCGGGTGGTTCCTTGGGGACCGGGCTGGCGGCATCTTGGGGTCACTGTTGGCCCTGGGGTGGTTTCCGCTCCCATCTTCAGAGAGTGGGTAGCTATGGATGAATGTGTGTCTTTGTATTTGTCACAGTCTTCGTGAGTATGGGTGGGTGAGTGAATATGGTGTATCTATGTTTATATGAGGAGGTATAAGGTACCACCTTCTGTCAAATGCATGTCAAGATCTTATCAGTAATAGATAAAGATCTATAGCATAGATAAGATAAGCAATTTTCATATAGATGACGTCATATTTTTAATTGAATGTAGATTATAAAAATTGATAATATTATGTAAGGGGTATATGGAAATGAATGTCAGGGTTGGTGCTTATGTGTCACTATAGGGGGAGGTGGGGTGAAAGTATACATAAATATATATATATATATATATATTTATATATTTATATATATATATATATATATTTATATATTTATTTTAATTGGGTATTTTCTTTTTATTTTGTAAAACATAAATAAATAAAAAGGCACAGGACTTGTCATTTCATTTGTGTGAGACATTACAGCATGTATAGTTTGTTTTTTTCTTTTCATTTTTCATTCAGCTATGACTGAAACATTTTGCTGTGGACCACATTGGAAATCTTTACTTAATTTTATTTGTATATGTTTAATTCCGTCTAAAAAAATGAATGAAATCAAGATTCGTTTTACCCGGTTTTCGCAAAGACAGCACCAGGACACCGTTAGTGAGCCTACTGAGGCCTCTGTGTGCCACCGTGAATGTGATCAGAAATAGGTCAGACAGAAAGGTCGGCAAGCCTGAACTTTCGCCCCTCCTCCCTTCCTCTCTGCCCCCGCCTCTCTCTCTCTCTCTCCTGCTCCTCCTCCTGTTCCTCCTCCTGCTCCTCCCCCTGCTCCTCCTCCTGCTCCTCCTCCTCCTCAGTTAGGGTTTTGTGTTTAATTCTTCTGAGGAAAAAGAAAAATTAAAAAATGAAATTGTAAATTAAAAAATATAATTGAAAATAAAAGCAAATAAAATAAATAAAAAGAAGAAAAGCAAATGAAAATATATAAGCAAGAAAAAATAAAAGTAAATGACAAAAACTAAAAGTAAATGAAAACTAAAAAATGAAAGCAAATAAAATTGAAAATTAAAAAATAAAATTGAAAATTAAAAAATAAAATTGAAAATTAAAAAATAAAATTGTAAATGTAAAAATAAAATTGTAAATTAAAATTTAAAAAGTAAACTAAAAATTAAATTTTTAAAAAGTAAAATAAAAGTAAATTAGTGAAATCATCTGTTTTTTAAAAAAGTTTTCTGTTTTTCTAGTTCCACTAAAAACCTACCCCTCCCTCCTCCCTCCTCCCTCCTATGTTGAGCCGCTTTGAGATGTCGAGCCGCTTTGAGATGTTATCCACCTCTCTGTATTACAGTGTATTACGGTATTGAAAAAAGAAAAACCAATACTTTAGACTTCAGTGGGGCCCCACCTATGCCCCTATTCAGGGCCTCTCTTTTGATGGTAACACCTCTGTTTGCTTTAGGTAAGATACAGAAAAATAACGGTCACCGAACCTCTTTAGCTTGTTGTACGCATCTGTTTCTGTAAGATAAGTACCCCCCACACCTCTTTTTTACTACCACCCCCTAAAAAAAAAAAAAAAAAAAAAAAGGTCTTACATAACTTCATAACAAGTATAAATGAGCAGCCTTTTGCATGAAAATACCTCTTTGAAAATCTGAAATTTTTTCAGCTCCTCTAAGCAACATCATCTGTAACCATGGCATCAACAGCGCGCAAACTGAAAATTATCAGTGAAACGCCTGTTTCAAATTACCGAGCTTATGGCGAACCGCCTGCAAAAAGAAGCCTGTGTGTCTACCGTGTTCAGTTTCCAGCGGCTGAAAAATTCGACGATCATTGGAGCCTACCAAACGGGGAGACGTGGGGCTTCAGTTTTAAAAGCCTGACCAACGAGCTCTTGATTTATCAACTTAAGGCTGGAGAAACCTATGGACCAGGCACGACCACAGTCACCGTCACCGCAACCGACTGGGCTGTTTTAAGTTTAATCGTTCATCCGGAAATTCGTCGCAGCATGACCATGTTTCCCTGTAAGGAGACTCACAGCCGACGTGAAGAACCAGAGCCACCTGCAAAAGACCAGGCCACCCAGACAGATTTCTGCGAGATTAAACAAGAAAAGGACGATGATGATGACCGTCCTTTGATGATCGACGAAAGAGGAGAACATCAGAGCGCACGTCCATCTCTCACCGGTACTGTGACCTTTAGCTTCTGGGAGACCAGAAAATCAGCATTCGGTAGATGGTATTTTAAGGCTAGTAGACAGATTACAGAACAAAATGATGATCTGTTTTTATTAGACATTTACAGTTCGCAGTCTGACATGATTCACAATGTACTGTGTATTCCTCTGTTAGAGTGGATGAAGATTATGGACTTGAAAACCTCAAAAATTGATGAACTATTTAATATTTCACAAAGACAACAACAAAATGCTGTTTTTATTAAGAAAAAACTATAATTCTGTAAAAACAGAGCCCCTCCTACCAGCTTCGAAATCCCCTCCCTCTTTCTCCCTCCCACCCTTTAAAAGCACCCTCGCTGACTCATTTTTCTGTAAAACACAACCATGGACAGTCACGACAACACACAGAACCGGTCTCCGAACACCTCAACCATCCTGCGGCCTGCAGACCCTGAAACTGAGTCTGAATTAGCCGTGGATTGGTCTCCGCCCGGTTGGAACGATCGGTCGGATGACCATCTCTGGCAAAGCCTTGGAGACGAGGCTCTCTCGGGCGATTTGCAGGTCACAGAGACCGCTGGGCGGTTACCAGCGCCGGTTCTCGACTTACTGAAACTCACATTAAAGACTGTTCTGAATCTGGTCATACAAAAGCACATGCATGAGATATGCGAAGGGATGCAAGGTGTTTCACCCTTCTCAGAGGAGACACTCCTGTCTTTATCCTCCTGAACGACATTATTTTTTCAGGTATTTTGAGGACTTAACAAAAAGATTTTGGAACGGTCATTTCATCGACACTCTATTGAAAATCCTCCGTTTGGAAGGATTTACACCCGACCGTGTTCGCCTAATGGGGGCTGCCGAAGCGTATTTGTACGAGCTTCGAGAAGCCAAAGACATTTTCCAGGCTCTTTCAGAATTTGAAGATACCGTTGTTGATGTGAAACGAACATTTGTAGACCGAATCTTAAATGAAAATTATCTTTTGTGGGTTGAATCTGACTTATCACTCATGCCGTCTACTTAAAAATAATAAATGTTTTGACTTTACTTGAATAATGTTTTATTGTGTGAAGTTTAGAAAAATGTTTATTGTGTGAAGTTTAGAAAATGTTTTAGGGTTTGAATAAGGTTTTATTTTTGTTTGAAAAAATGTTTTTTTTTTTTGTGTGAAGTTTTAGAAAAATGTTTTATTGTGTGAAGTTTAGAAACATGTTTTACTGTTTGACTCAGGTTTTATTTTTTGTTTGCCCCCTGTTTCTTGTGTGCCGTTTCGCCCCTGTTTTCTTGTGGTGCCGTTTCGCCCCTTCCGCCCCTGTTTCTGGTTTGCCTCCCGTTTTCTTTTGTTTGCCCCCTGTTTTCTGTTTGCCGTTTGCTTGCCCCTCCCGTTCTGGCCTCTTTTACCTCTTTTGTGTGTTTGTTTCCTTACCTCAATTACACTATCACATTTAAAATGTTTCATATATGTAAAACACATTAAGGATCACAGATGGCTGAGACTGATACACTGAAAAAGATATATTATGACCCAGCTCATCCTGGGAGCGTAGGAGGGGTTGAGAAACTTTATAGAGCTGCACAAACGAAATCAACAACCACACTTAACAAGGTGAAAGAGTTCTTATCAGGGCAGGATGCATATACGCTCCATAAACCAGTACGAATTAACTTTCTCCGAAATAGGGTTTTTGTCCCCCGCCCTATGAATCAGTTCCAAGCTGATCTCTGTGACATGCAGGCCTTATCAAAGTTTAATAATAAGTACAAGTACATGCTTACTGTGATCGATGTTTTTTCAAAGAGGGCGTTTGCAACCGTCTTGAGGTCTAAGTCAGCTGCTGACGTCACGCGTGCCTTTGCTGCAGTTTTGAGACAAAGTGGAGTGCCTGAAAAGTTACAAACTGATAAAGGAAGTGAGTTTTTCAATAAAAGTTTCCAGAAATTAATGAAGAAGAATTCTATTAATCATTTTTCTTCAGCTAGTAATCTGAAGGCATCTGTAGTTGAACGTTTCAATAGAACACTTAAATCCCGAATGTTTAGATATTTTACAGCTCAAAATACATTCAGGTATATTGAGATATTGCCTGATTTACTGAACAGCTATAATAATACTTATCACAGATCCATTAAAATGACACCTAATCAAGTAAATTTTGCAAATACACCCCAGGTATTTCAAAATTTATACGGAACTTTTCCATATACCAAGAAAGTAAAGATGAAGCTTAAAGAGGGTGACTTGGTAAGGTTATCTAAGTTGAGAGGGGTGTTTGATAAAAAATATGAGCAAGGCTGGACCAGTGAGATCTTTTCTGTGAGCAAATGTATCCCGTCTACACCACCAATCTATAAAATTAAAGATTATGATGATGAGGAAATATTAGGATCGTTTTATGAACATGAACTTCAGAAAGTTAAAGTGTGCAAAGACAAGCTATATCATGTGGAGAAGATATTAGCTAAACGTAAACAGGGTCGTGAGAGATTCGTGTTAGTTAAATGGAGAAACTGGCCGTGTAAATTTAACAGTTGGATTAAGGAAAAAGACATTATAAACGTGAAACCTAAGAAGTAAAGCACGAAGAGGGGGCTCCGCTAAAAAAAAAAAAAAGATGGCACACCAAAGTGAGGGGTTCTATGTAACTTTGCCATCAAATTCTAGTATGAATGTTTTCAAAAATAACACCAGTTCAAGTTTCAGAGTCGATTTAGCCAAACACCTTGATCTACAAGAAGACTGGCAGGTTGCTTTAACGGAAATATCTTATCCGAGAACATGGCACAATCTTCCTACGGAGTTGGCTTATTTTGAATGGAGAAAAAAATCAACACCAGCTCAAAAACTACCTCCAGTCCATAAAATACATTTTAGAGGAGGGTTCTACTCAGACCTCACTCAACTCTGTGCTGAATTGGATTTTACTCTACGTAAAATTGATCCTCTGGTACAGATAAGATTTAATCCAATAGAAAAAAAAATTGAATTAGCTGGCAATAGTCTGTTTCAAATCCGAACCTTTGCACCTCTGGCTTATATGCTAGGCCTGCCCTCTGGGAATTGGTTTAAGTGTGACAGCATAGTTCCTTATCCCCCTGATTTAAATGCTGGTAATTACCATCTATACTGTTATTCTGACGTTGTCAGTCTTCAGCTGGTCGGTGATTCCTATGCTCCCTTACTGAGAACCGTTAAAATACAAGGAGAATACGGTGAAATTGTTACTCAGGTTTTTAACAAACCAGATTACCTACCTCTGGCTAAAAAACATTTGGAAAATATCCAAATTGAAATTAAAACGGATCAGAACGAGCCTGTGAACTTTACATACGGAAAAACAATTGTAAAACTCCATTTCAGACCTGCAAAAAAGTTTAGTGTTTTTTTCCTCCAAAATGATCACCGATAATAACAGATTTATACCATACTATCAGGCACAAGCAGGTCATGGATTGCCAGGTTTTTCCGGAGCACCTGTGATGTATGGTAAAGGTTTTGCGTCCATGTTTTCTAAATTGTTCAGATTTGTAACCCCATTTTTAAGAAGAGGATTCAATGTCGTCCAGCCTCATCTTAAGACGGCTGTTAAGAGCATAGCGTCTGATGTGATCACGAAAGCTGCAAATCATTTTACCAGACCGGACACAGAAAGTCAGGATGGTTCAGGGATATCTTTTTTATCTAGGCAGCCCCTAAAACGCCCCCCTGGTGAGCGACTGCCTGGCTATAAAAAAAAAACAAAACGCCAGAAGACACAAAAAACAAAATCATTTGTAACTAGGAAGCGGACCAACAAGAAGTCAACTAAACGTGTGAAAGATATATTTTAGAATGGCTCTGTTACATGAGAAATCAGGGGAATGTACACTCAGTGAGCTGGATCTTTTCACATCTCCTTTAACACAACTTTCGATAGATGAGAAGACTTACACGGAAGTCAGGCCCATTTCAGCTGTGTCTGATAGGGGACCTTTGGAATTTTTTGTGCCTGGTAATAGTTCAAATTATTTAGACCTCAATGACACTCTCCTGTACCTAAGGCTGAAAGTATCCAATGCTGATGGAACAGACTTGGCCGCTGATGCACGTGTGGCTACAATCAACTATCCACTCAATACAATTTTCAGTCAGTGCGATGTTACCCTAGGTGATAGGCTAATTTCACAAGCCAGTTCAACCCATTCTTACCGGGCAATTATTGAGACTTTACTGAATTACTCTGATCACACGCTCAAGACTCAGTTCAGTGCGGGCTTGTTTGTAAAAGATACCGCTGGATCAATAGATTCCACTATACTTGATAATGGACCTAATAAGGGTTTCGTAAAGAGGGCCAGGTACTGTGAAAGATCCCGAGAATTTGAAGTGATAGGTCCTTTACATGCGGACATATTTTTTTGTGAGAGGTTGCTATTAAATTCTGTTGACCTAAGAATCAAACTCACAAGAGCCAGTGACTCATTCTGTCTGATGGCACCAAGAGACTCCAATTTCAAGCTGAGTGTGACAGGAGCCTCTCTATTTGTTAAAAAGGTGACAGTCTCACCAGCTGTTAGAATTGGGCATTCATCTGCTTTGTTAAAAGCAAATGCCTTGTACCCCCTATCACGCATAAACGTCAAGACTTATTCAATTCCTGAAAACTCAAGGATATGTAACCAGGAGAATTTATTTCTAGGAACCTTACCAAAATATGTGGTTTTGGGTTTAGTAGATCACGAAGCTTTCACAGGAAGATATGACCTGTCTCCATTCAATTTTCACCATCATGATCTTGAGTACTTAGCTCTTTGTTTGGAGGGGAAACAAATTCCAGCTAAGGCCTTTCAACCGGACTTTGTTAACGGGAGGTTCGCTAGAGAGTATTACAGCATGTACACCGAGACAGGGCGAAATCTAAAAGACATCTCTTTAAGTATAGAGAGAGATGACTATTCAAATGGCTATACATTATTTGTCTTTAATCTCAGTCCCACCGAGGATACAGGGGCCCTCTCGGCTGTGAGCTCTGGGAGCTTAAGACTTGAAATGCGTTTCAAGACCCCCTTAAACCATACAACAACTTTGATTGTTTATGCATGTTATGACAGCATATTAGAAATTAATGCTAAACGTCAAGTCTTAGTTGATTATTACTGAATAATGAATAATCATCAGCTGGAGAGTATCCTTCATACTCTAATTGGGAATAAATTCTGCGGAGTTTGGGCATCTGATGAACTGGTTTCCCTAAATAAGACTTTTAAGTTACCAGCATATTTTGTAGTGAACACCGACCCGAGGAACCTACCAGGAACTCACTGGCTTGGATTAAGCTTGGATGAAGATGGATGTGGTACATTTTTTGATTCATTTGGACTTCGACCCGATTATCCATTTTACCCTAAAAGCATTTTACAGTTTCTCCAGACACGTGCAAAAAGAATATCATTTCACGAGAAGCAGCTTCAGAATGTTAACTCCACTGTATGTGGCCAGCATTGTGTTTTTTATCTAACCAACAGATCAAGGGGGTTATCATATCAAAATGTATTGTCTTTATATCATAAAAATTCTGAAAAAAATGATGTCATGGTTGATAATTTTGTTAAAAGATATAATAATTGTATAAGAAAATGTCGTTCAGGATCCTTTAATCATTCATCATGCTCTCTGAAGACATTTAATAAATATTGTTGTGATTAACAAAAAAAAAAAAAAAGTTAATAAAGTATTCATGTCTGAAATTTAAGATTTATGTGTGTGAATTTGTTTTCATAAAATGAGCCAAAACACAAGTTTAAAATAGCAAAAATCTTTATTGAGACTTTACTGAATTACTTTGATCACACACACACACAAAAAAAAAAAAAGTGAAGTCATCTCTGTCTCATGGGAAAGTCACCCAGTTTGGTGACATCTGGAATATCCTCTTCCTAATCCTCTTTCTTTTATTTGGAGGGTCTTCAGATGACATTTGTGATGTCCTGAGATCAGGAGTGGTTGTAGAATCAGATTGTCTCATATCTGAAATCTCCATCCTAACTTGGGTGTTACCCACTGTGGTTAAAGGTATTTTTAATTCTGTTAATACATTCAAAAGCTCCTGCCATCCTAGAGGTCTCTGAGAATGCTTAACGGACCTTGGGTTTGATATAAATTTCATTAAATCAAGCATGTGACTTCCACGAACTGGTATGTTGTTATGTATTAATTCCCCATGAGTATTCCAGCCATTCTTGCTTTTAGAGTCCGCAAGTTTACGCATAATATATTCAGTGTTTCTCTTAAATCTTGGATTTATATTGCTTAATACGTCTGTAAGCACAGTGTTGTCCTCAATCTGAGGACTTGTCACAGACATGTCTTCTCTCTTGGGCTCTTCAGGCAGGGTCAGAGTTATTTTCTTGGTTTCAGTATTTGATTGTTTTTGCAAATTGAGAAAACGGTGCAAAAGTAAATTAAACCTTTTAATTTTTTCATCCGGTAACAGTTCAATTTTATGCAGTAACTCTTGCATCTCACGTTCCAGATCATCTTGCGCTTTCTGGAGAATATTTTTTGGTCCTGAATGAGATCCTTGATCATGCAGATGTTTAAGCTGATCTTGTGTCATTAAGTACATTTTTTGCATCTTCACAATAAAATAATTCACCCCCTAATAGCCCCTGTAACTAAGCTTGAAACGATAGGTAACAGAGTACTAAGTAAAGGTAGGATGAAACCTCCTTTTTGAGTCAGTATCAGTCTCTTCTTTTTGATTCCTGTACGTTTGGTAGCTAGAAGTCTGATGTTTTTCTTGTGTACTTTAAGCTTTTTAATTTGACATGCAGTTACGGGTATATTACCTTTCAGAAGATTAATACACAGTTCCCCTAATGCATGTATAGCATCATCTGAGCAAGTACCTAATAGTACTTTACGCTGTGAGGGTGTACATTTGACCAAAGTTTTCAGCATTGGGAGGTTTCTTTTCACACGATTCGACATATTATTTCCTCTTGGGTATATAAACGCACTGTATTTCATGAGGGAGTATACTGGACCTCAATCTCAGATGATCTGGGCATGTCGGTGTTAAATCAACTAATAAATATCCGTGAGGGGTTTTGGTTGCCTCTTCAAAGCTTTCCATGAAAAACTGTTTCCTTCCAGGATAAATTTGTTGGGCCAATATATTCATCTGTAATTTATCACGGGGGTTTTTAAATAACACAAAATAATTACTGTTTAAACTAATTGTTCTGGAGTGTTTACCTTGCAAAAACACATTCTGGGTAAGCAAAACAACACTCATATTTTTATGGTGCCTGTATTGTGTAAAAAGCCGTACGACTTCGGGATGGTTAGAAGCTTGAAAGATGACATCATCCAGGACAATTAGATGGTTCAGGCCATGTGGAAAGAGATTCTCATCGTCAAATGAATCAGGCAAGCCTTCAATAAATTTTATATTTTTATTGTTCTTGCGCAGTTCATCATACAAAGGCTGAAAAGATGTATATATCCACACAATATTTTCAATTGGCTTATTCAATACACACATTGCATTATCCAACAATGATTTTACAAAAAAAGTTTTCCCAGATCCACTTGGGCCGGAGACCAGACATGAAAAAGGCACTTGAAGCCGATGATCGAAATCCACAGTATTAAACATCTTTTATCTCAGTATCCAAATGGTTGTGTCTGTCCGTCTGATAGCAGCCTTCGCTTGTCAAAAACAACCCTGAATTTTTTAATAAACCTGGAATTTCTGAGTGAAAACTCAGATTTATCACGGACTATATTGTGCTGTGGTACTTCTATTACAGAATCCACCTGTGATTTATCAATGTACCCTTCAACAAGAGATTTTATACTCTCGAAATTCACTTTTTCACAACAATCATGTGTCTGTGTTATTCCTTTAGCTTTTAAAACAACTTTTAAATTTTTGGTTTTATAACCATAACTTTTAGCACCTGAAGAGACAAATCGATAATAAAATCATCAGGATCTAATTCACTGTTTAACTCCCCTAGATATTTGCCTAAAGGCAGAGGACAATCCCCATCTCTATTAATATATATTAAACTGTCTGTGTCGTAATATAGAACTTTTTCCTGTAGTTTATCTAAATACTTGTACAGCTCTAGGCGCCCGTAAGCTGTGGTGAAAACAGCAACAAAGATGTTGTCTGTGCGGTTTGGTATGGAGATATCAGGATGAACCCACTGAACAAGGGCTAATTGATCACTGACAAAAGAGAAATATTTTACTTTATATTTAGGTGAAAACATATAATTGAAAAATTGTTCAGGCTCACTGACCAGAGTGTTTTGGGTTAGATTGTTTCTCTGTCCAAACTTTCCCCAAAGGCTATTTAGACATAGTTTAGCAACCTGTCTTTAGCTTGATTAAAATTTATTTTTTCCGGGTCTAAGGCAATCCCCTGGTTGATTAAATAATCTGCAATGTAACTCTGTTACTGTCTTCATCGACAGCATCATCAGGGTACCCTGAAGCCTCCTGTTTATCCTTTAAAAAAGTTTTCACATAATCACTAAATAATGTATTACTTTTTCTTTCAAAATGCCAAACTTCTGTGATTTTAATTATTTGATACCCCTTATCAAGAGCAGTATTGAATTCAGGAGTAGTCCAGACACCTGTCAGAGCCCGGGCCTCATTGCTGTGGTTACAGGCTGAATCTTGGTTGTTTTTGCTCAGCACAAGTTTTACAGAGTGTGAATATCAACTTCCCTGACCTGGTTCGGAAAGGTAATACAGGAAAAAGCAGCCCTCGTGGGGGTTGCACTATGGCTCTTATAAGTCCAAAATAGTTTTTAGGGTTTTGAAAGTCCCTGAATATAATTTTAGGATGCCCTAGAGGGTAATGCTTAGTGGAATTAACATAAGGATACAGAGAGGTAAAGTCCACGTAGTGGACCTTCTCATTTTCCTGGGCTGTATATCTCAAACGTGCAGCACACGTTCGGCCTCCGAACAAAGCGTCACGGGGGTGTAGAGGTTCTGGAGGGTTGAAAGCATTTAAGAATGCCTTAACATCTGGGTCATACTGTTTAAGACTATTCCAAGTATGTTCCCACATAACATGTATTACAAACCCATTGTTTCTTAATCGTTGTAATTTGGTAAGTGTGGCAACATAAACATCTCCGAAGATTTCCCCAGAAAAGGGTGTTTTTCATGTTGATTTGGTAACACATGGCACAGCCGTGCCAGAAACAGCCCAAGAAACTCAAACCACATGTCTGACCTCTGAATCTAAAAAGCCATCAACATAAAAATTTTCAACTTGTTCTTTCGCCTTTATTAAGGGCATGAAAAAACCCCCTTTCGCCTTTATTAAGGGCATGTTGTATGA
>NW_022060201.1:0-36603 GCF_007364275.1 Archocentrus centrarchus
TGAAAACTTTTCTGTTTGACCAGGCTTTCTGTTGACTTTATTTTATTATTATTTTTTTAATATGGTAATGTTAATATGTTTTTAAAATGGTGTTTTATCTTTTGTTTTTTTTTGATATTATGTTTTAATTATTGTACAGCACTTTGTGACTTTTTGTCTGTGAAAAGCACTAAATAAATAAACTTTACTTACTTACAACAATCGCTCTATCACCTGAATCCTGTTGCTCTTATGTGAGAAGCTGATGCATTGGCTTATGGTATGCTGCAAATTTCAGTGTGGCTGCAACTATCGCTTAATTTAGTAATCGGGTATTCTATCAATTATTCCATCAATTACCCGAGTAACTGGATAAGAAATACTTTTTTCACATTAACAGTTCATCTGCATATTTTACCTTCCGTGCAGTTTTTCCCTGTGTGAAACAAACAGGGTGGATGGAGCAGCTACAAAGTTCTCTTTTCTTCACTTACTCATCAGGTGGTTGATGAAGGACCTCCAGCTGTTTCCCAGTAAAGGTTTAATGGCAGTTACAGGGAAAAAAGCTTTCTTCGGCTCCATCTGAGCTCACCGGCTCCGCCTCTTTGCACTTGTGCAGACAGACTGCAGGTAAATCAGCTGACTGCTGCTGTTGTGTTATCAGTGTTTATGTTGAAAAACTGGGGGCTGTAATCTTGTAATGCTTTATATTCACAAGCATTCTCCTCAATACGTTTCTATTGCAGGTCTATAGTCACTAATCAGGGATTAAAGTATAAAAACTATTTTGACGGGGAAGGGGTCCTTCTGGTACTGTTCGGTCACCAGTGCTCGCTAGCAGTATGTCCGGGAGCTGAAGTAGAGAAAAACCCTAACCCTAACCCTAACAGCTGAAATTCTCAGCACAGCGAGCACAACACACAAACACGCATAGAGCAGTGGAGGCATGGAAAAACATGTCAGCGATGATCCACTCAGTGTTAAAGGGAATCCGTCGCAGCGACGGAAAACTGAGGGGCGTTATTTCCTGATCCCCACTCCATTCCAGTAGCTGGTGGTAATGCAGCTTTAAGCTGTTTTGGTCAACCACAAACCCACAAGAAGAAGAAGACTACGGAGAACTTTAATGCAGCTAATGTGGGTTGGATCGGATTGGATTACATTTTTTTTTTCTTTCCGATATCCGATCCAGTAATTTAGGCCAGGATCAGACCGATACTGAATATCGGATCGGCACATCCCTAGTTTGAACCTAAGTTAGTGTTAGAATTATGCTCTGAAAAACAGGGACATAAACTGACACTAAGGAAAAAGAAGTTATCATCCAACACATTAAAAACTCATGAGCTGCAGGACTGTTACAATAAACTAAGGGTGTGTTTGTCTCCTGATCTCAGTCTCACCTTCATTGCTCCTGATTCCTGCTTTGTCCAGTTTGGTGATGATGTCCTCCCTCACACCTGAGAGCTGAAACACAGCTGTACCTGTCCCAGTCCTCACGTGTGACTGCTGAAAAGTCCAGATCAACACTCATCTGGAAGGTCTGGTCATTGTTGGGGAGGATCTCTCCTTTGTGCACACCTTCATAAAGCTCCTCACCATTTTTCTTCCAGACCAGCTCGCTCTGTTGGGATAGAAACCTGTAGCGTGGCAGGTGATGGGAGAGGAGGAAGACCTCTGGAGGAGAGACACTGAGGGAAGGACTGCAGAGAGAGCAAAATGTTACTGCTTATCTTATTTTATTTTATTATTGTTGATAAATCTGCAGCAGCAGTAACATAAAGATGAACTATAATAACTATTCCATCCATCCATTCTCTCCCGCTTATCCGGGGCTGGTTCGCGGGGGCAGGAGCCTAAGCAAAGAAGCCCAGGCTTCCCTCTCCCCAGCCACCTCCTCCAGCTATCTGGAGGGACCCCAAGGCGTTCCCGGGCCAGCCGAGAGATATAATCCCTCCAGCGTGTCCTGGGTCTACCACGGGGCCTCCTCCTGGTGGGACATGCCCGGAACACCTCATCCAAGAGGCGGCCAGGAGGCATCCTAATCAGATGCTTGAGCCACCTCAACTGGCTCCTTTCGATGTGGAGGAGCAGCGGTTCTACTCTGAGCCCCTCCCGGATGGCCGCACTCCTCACCTTATCTCTAAGGGAGAGGCCAGCCACCCTTCGAAGGAAACTCATTTCTGCTTGTATTCGCAATCTTATTCTTTCGGTCACTACCCAAAGCTCGTGACCATAGGTGAGGGTAGGAACTTAGATCGACCGGTAAATCGAGAGCTTTGCTTTTACACTAAGCTCCCTCTTCACCACGACAGACTGGTGCAGCGTCCGCATCACTGTAGAAGCAGCCCCGATCCATCTGTCGATCTCCCGTTCCCTTCTCCCATCACACGTGCACAAGACCCCGAGATACTTGAACTCCTCCACTTGGGGCAAGACCTTGTTCCTGAGCCGGAGAGGGCACTCCACCCTTTTCCGGCTGAGGACCATGGCCTCAGACTTAGAGGTGCTGATTCTCGTGGCCGGCCGCTTCACACTCTGCTGCGAACCCTTCCACTGCGAGCTGGAGGCCACCCCCCGATTCAATTCAATTCAATTCAATACAATTTCAATTCAATTCAATTTTATTTATATAGCGCCAAATCACAACAAAGAGTCGCCTCAAGGCGCTTTGTATTGTAGGTAAAGACCCTACAATAATACAGAGAAAACCCAACAGTCAAAAACGACCCCCTATGAGCAGCACTTGATGACAGTGGGAAGGAAAACTCCCTTTACAGTAAGAAAACTCCAGCAGAACCAGGCTCAGGGAGGGGCAGTCATCTGCCGGGACCGGTTGGGCTGAGGGGAGAGAAAAGACATGCTGTGGAAGAGAGCCAAAGATTAATAACAATTAATGATTAAATGCAGAGTGGAGTATAAACAAAGTAAATAAGTGAATAAAAAGAAACAGTCTTTTGTGGGAACCCCCCCAACAGCCTAGGCCTATAGCAGCATAACTAAGGGCTGGTTCAGGGTCACCTGATCCAGCCCTAACTATAAGCTTGATCAAAGAGGAAATTTTTAAGCCTAGTCTTAAAAATAGAGAGGGTGTCTGTCTCCCGAATCCAAGCTGGAAGCTGGATCCACAGAAGTGGGGCCTGAAAGCTGAAGGCTCTGCCTCCCATTCTACTCTTAAGTATCCTAGGAACCACAGGTAAGCCAGCAGTCTGAGAGTGAAGTGCTCTGTTGGGGTGATATGGTACTATGAGGTCTTTGAGATAAGATGGGGCCTGATTATTCAAGACCTTGTATGTGAGGAGAAGGATTTTAAATTCTATTCTAGATTTAACAGGGAGCCAATGAAGAGAAGCCAATATGGGAGAAATCTGCTCTCTCTTTCTAGTCCCTGTCAGTACTCTAGCTGCAGCATTTTGGATCAGCTGAAGGCTTTTCAGGGAGCTTTTAGGACAGCCTGATAATAACGAATTACAATAGTCCAGCCTAGAAGTAATAAATGCATGGATTAGCTTTTCAGCATCACTCTGAGAAAGGATGTTTCTAATTTTAGAAATATTGCGCAAATGCAAAAAAGCGGTCCTACATATTTGTTTAATATGTGCATTGAAGGACATATCCTGGTCAAAAATGACTCCAAGATTTCTCACAGTGTTACTGGAGATCAAAGTAATGCCATCCAGAGTAAGTATCTGGTTAGACACCATGTTTCTAAGATTTGTGGCCGAGTACAAGAATTTCAGTTTTATCTGAATTTAGAAGCAGGAAATTAGAGGTCATCCAGGCCTTAATGTCTTTAAGACATTCCTGCAGTTTAACTAATTGATGTGCGTCATCTGGCTTCATTGATAGGTAAAGCTGAGTGTCATCTGCATAACAATGAAAATTGATGCAATGCTTTCTAATAATACTGCCTAAGGGAAGCATGTAAAGAAATATCTGTTTACTTCGAGTGTTTCTTTTCCTCATTTGCAGCCGCTTACTAACAATCATGAATTAGGATACAGGCCTAATGTGTGTAGAAAGTATCATCAAATAGATTACTTTAACATATTTCGCTTTTAAAATGGAGTTGAGTAAAATGTATATTTTTTAGGCTGTAAGGATTGGCTAGTTTTTCAAAAGACGATTCACAAAGAACCTATTTTAACCCTTAGACACGGCGTTATAAATTTGCTGTTGCCAGAATGGCAATGACCAAGTCGTAGTGCATTATTCAAGGCCCTGTGTTATGTCATATTATAGTGTAGTACGGTAGTTAACTTTTCAATGACTATTACAGCGTTCCACTGGTGGAGATATAGTGCAACAGATGTCGCCACGACAGCGCAGGTGGCTGAGCCTTTATCAATGCTGTGTGGAGATGAACCGTATTGTTTTCCAACAGCAATTGTAAAATAGCTTGGTATAATTCCATGAACAATACAGGAATATTCGAATTATATTTGTTAAGGGAGTGTTGAGGAACGATACAACACCGCATAGCTCGAGCACTCGAATGCCGAGATGTAGGTTTTATTGCGTTAATCAAGCCAACGTTGTCCCCTACTGGGCATAACAGGACATAGCTGGAAAGCTACCTCTACAATATCAGAATAGGTTAAGCCCGACACAGGCTACAGAAGGCCTAATTAAAATAAAAAAACAAAAAACCTTTTTACCGGGATTCCCGGGAAATGGCTCATCTTTTCCCAGGATATGATTCATGTCATTTTCGGGAAAAATA
The DNA here is from genome assembly GCF_007364275.1 of Archocentrus centrarchus. Lineage (NCBI taxonomy): Eukaryota > Metazoa > Chordata > Actinopteri > Cichliformes > Cichlidae > Archocentrus > Archocentrus centrarchus. The sequence continues at coordinate 4,703 of NW_022060201.1, forward strand.
TAAACCCTACTGAGGTCCAACAGGACAAGAACAGAGATGAGTCCACTGTCAGAGGCTGTAAGAAGATCATTTGTAACCTTCACTAATGCTGTTTCTGTACTGTGATGAATTCTGAAACCTGACTGAAACTCTTCAAATAAACCGTTCCTCTGCAGATGATCAGTTAGCAGAAGCCAACAGAATCGCATCATCTGAAAAGAGCAGAGATGAGACTCTGAGGCCACCCAGGAAGAAGCCTTCTGTCACCTGGCTAAACATAGAAATTCTGTCCATAAAAATTATGAACAGAATCGGTGACAAAGGGCAGCCCTGACGGAGTCCAACACCCACAGGAAACGAATCCGACTTATTACCGGCTATACGGACCAAGCTCTCACTGCAGTTGTACAAAGACTGAATGGCCTGCAACAACGGGCCAGATACCCCATACTCCCGCAGGACCTCCCAAAGGACACCTCGAGGGACACGTCGAATGCCTTCTCCAAGTCCACAAAGCACATGTAGACTGGTTGGGCAAACTCCCATGCACACTCGAATATCCTTGAGAGGATAAAGAGCTGGTCCAGCGTTCCGCGACTAGGATGGAAACCGCATTGTTCCTCCTGGATCCGAGGTTTGACTAACGGATGGACCCTCCTTTCCAGCACCCTGGCATAGACCTTACCGGGGAGGCTGAGGAGTGTGATCCCCCGAAAGTTGGAGCACACCCTCTGGTCTCCCTTCTTAAAGATGGGGACCACCACCCTGGTCTGCCAATCCAATGGCACTGCCCCAGATCTCCACACGATGTTGCAGAGGCTTGTCAACCAAGACAGCCCTACAACATCCAGAGCCTTCAGGAACTCAGGGCGAATCTCGTCCACCCCAGGGGCCTTGCCACCAAGGAGCTGTTTAACTGCCTCAGTGACCTCACCCCCAGTGATGGTCAAGTCATCTCCCTCGTCTCCAGACTCTGCTTCCACTACAGAAGGCATGTCAGTGGGATTCAGGAGGTCCTCGAAGTATTCCTTCCACCGTCCGACTATAGCCTCAGTTGAAGTCAGCAGCACCCCACCCGCACTGCTTTCCCCTCCTGAGTCACCTGATGGTTTGCCAGAATCGCTTCGATGCCGTCCGAAAGTCTTGTTCCATAGCCTCACCAAACTCCTCCCACACCCAAGTTTTTGCTTCGGCCACTGCCTGAGCTGCATTACCGCTTGGTCTGCCGATACCTGTCAGCTGCCTCCGGAGTCCCACAGGCTAACCAAGCCCGATGGGACTCTTTCTTCAGCTTAATGGTTCCCTTCACCTCCGGTGACCACCATCTGGTTCGGGGGTTACCACCACCACAGGCACCAACCACCTTGCAGCCACAGCTCTGAGCAGCAGCCTCAACAATGGAGGTGTGGAACATGGTCCATTCGGACTCAATGTCCTCAGGCTCCCTCAGAATGCTGTAGAAGTTCTGCCAGAGGTGGGAGTTGCTTTCTTCCTGCTCTTGACGGAGACGGTCGCATTCTATCTCTCTCCCTGCCCTCCCTGTCTCTCCTGCTTGCTGCTTGCTGTGAGAGCGTCTCTTACACACTGTCCGAATAAGAATAAGATTGAGAGCAACATGGATCTGGCAAACTGGGCCCTCAACACCATTGATCGAATTTTTTCCACTATGACATCGGGGAAAGGGGAGCCTGTGTGTCCGAGTGGAACAGACCCGTTGGATACGTGATCGATTCTTGGAGCTCGTGGAGACCTGTGTGCTTCTCAGCCCTCGAGGTTGAAGACATGGAAGACGTCTACATATTCGGCTATTTGGTAGCGGTATCTCTTCTGTTTGGGCTCGGAGGATACCTGATTTACCGGTAAATCAAGAAAATCTGGGCGGCAGTTCGACATCTGCAGAGGCTGCCGACCCAGGTGGATGGGCTGTCCAGGGCCGTACAAACTCAGACTCAAAGCCTGTTGGACCTGAGCCGTAAAGCTGGTGAGTAGCCCAGCTGAGAACGTGCTCGCAGGCGAGAGGGGTTCGATCTGGAGATAAAGTTCGGTTCTGCACGGTGAGGACGGTAACAAATGAATTTGGAATATTGGATTACTGAATGGGTTCCCCAGTGAGACTGAAGGCTGTTGGAAAAAAACAAGCAGCCTGTTCCAAAACAACATCTGCATTATCAGGAATTTGGCTCCCTAGCCGGCCTTGGCTGGCAATCATATCTCTCCAGGCCTATGTGTGATGGTCGCTCTCCCCCTCAGCCCTCACTGTGATTTGTGAAGCTGGATCTGGTGTACCACGGCCGCTGATGAATTTCCATCACTATCAGTGAACTGTTGTGGCTAGGAGCTGGCATCTGGGCTCCACAATGGCCCCACCCTCTCATCTCCGTCTGCATCCCCTCCTGACCTGACCTTACCCACCATATTGCTATCCTGGCTTTAAATGTGCAAATATGCTTTTGCTGAGGTGCTTTTTGGAACCTCGTACGGTGTTTATAATGAATACAGTACCAGATGATTTTTTTTAACCTGCCTATCCCAGTGTATCTCTTTCTGTTCTTCTGCTAAAGGTAGTGCTGCGAGTCAGCTGCATGACCTCAGGACACCTGTCCCCCCTGTTTGTTCTGTTTTTTTTTGTATTTCTTGGATGGGCGTTCTGGAACGCAAATTTCATTATATGTTTTCATTATATGTTTACATATATATGACAATAAAGTCTTCTTGATTGAAGATCTCCCGGACTGGGGCTTCTGCCAGGCATTCCCAGCACACCCTCACAATACGTTTTGGTGTGCCAGGTCTGTCCAGCATCTTCCCCCGCCACCTGATCCAACTCACCACCAGGTGGTGATCAGTTGACAACTCAGCGCCTCTCTTCACCTGAGTGTCCAGAACATACGGCCGCAGATCTGATGATACGATTACAAAATCGATCATCAACCTGCGACCTAGGGTGTCCTGGTGCCATGTGCACTTATGGACATCCTTATGTTCGAACATGGTTGTCGTTATGGACAAGTAATGGTTTGCACAGTAGTCCAATAACAACACTATTCAGGTTCAGATCAGGCAGGCCATTCCTCCCAATCACGCCCCTCCAGGTCTCACTGTCATTGCCCACGAGAGCATTGAAGTCTCCCAGCAAGACTATGGAGTCACCAGATGGAGCACTCTCCAGCACCCCGCCCAGCGACTCCAAAAAGGGTGGGTACTCTGAACTGTCATTCGGCGCATAAGCACAAACAAACAGTCAGGACGCAGCAGGAAGGTGCAGGGAAACTACCCTCTCGTCCACCGGTGTAAACTCCGACGTACAGGCAGCAAGCCGGGGGGATACCAGTGCAGAGCAGCTACCTAAACTCTGCTCCCAGTGAGGTCGATTATCTCGTCAATAGTTTTACATCCTCACTGCGTACGACTTTGGATGCTGTGGCTCCTCTTAAAAGGAAAGCTTCAAATCAGAAGTGCCTGACTCTGTGGTATAATTCACTAACGCACAGCTTAAAGCAGATAACCCGTAAGCTGGACAGAGAATGGCGTCTCACTAAATTAGAAGATGCTCATTTAGCCTGGAAAAAGAGTTTGTTGCTCTATAAAAAAGCCCTCCGTAAAGCTAGGACATCTTACTACTCATCATTAATTGAAGAAAATAAGAACAACCCCAGGTTTGTTTTCAGCACTGTAGCCAGGCTGACAAAGAGTCAGAGCTCTGTAGAGCTGGGTATTCCTTTCACTTTAACTAGTAGTGACTTCATGGATTTCTTTACATATAAAATTTTAGACATTAGAAAAAATTATTCATAACATCTCAAAGATTTATCTTCATGTTCGGCTGCTTTCAGCACTGCTGGTATTTGTTTAGACTCTTTGGCTCCAGTTGATCTTTCTGAGTTAACTTCAATAGTTACTTCCTCCAAACCAGCAACATGTTTATTAGATCCCATTCCTACTAGAATGTTCAAAGAAGTCTTTCCAATTATTGATGCTTCAATCCTAAAAATGATCAATCTGTCTTTATTAGTTGGCTATGTACCACAGGCCTTCAAGGTGGCTGTAATTAAACCTCTACTTAAAAAGCCATCACTTGACCCAGCTGTCTTAGCTAATTATAGGCCAATATCCAACCTTACTTTTCTCTCAAAGATCCTTGAAAGAGTAGTTGTAAAACAGCTAACTGATCATCTGCAGAGGAACGGTTTATTTGAAGAGTTTCAGTCAGGTTTCATAATTCATCACAGTACAGAAACAGCATTAGTGAAGGTTACAAATGATCTTCTTACAGCCTCTGACAGTGGACTCATCTCTGTTCTTGTCCTGTTGGACCTCAGTGCAGCTTTTGATACTGTTGACCATAACATTTTATTACAGAGATTAGAGCATACTATAGGTATTAAAGGTACTGCACTGCAGTGGTTTGAATCATATCTATCTAATAGACTCCAATTTGTTCATGTAAATGGGGAGTCTTCTTCACACACTAAGGTCAATTATGGAGTTCCACAGGGTTCTGTGTTAGGACCAATTCTATTTACACTGTACATGCAGTATTATTAGAAAGCATTGCATCAATTTTCATTGTTATGCAGATGACACTCAGCTTTACCTATCAATGAAGCCAGATGACGCACATCAATTAGTTAAACTGCAGGAATGTCTTAAAGACATTAAGGCCTGGATGACCTCTAATTTCCTGCTTCTAAATTCAGATAAATCTGAAATTCTTGTACTCGGCTCCACAAATCTTAGAAACATGGTGTCTAACCAGATACTTACTCTGGATGGCATTACTTTGATTTCCAGTAACACTGTGAGAAATCTTGGAGTCATTTTTGACCAGGATATGTCCTTCAATGCACATATTAAACAAATATGTAGGACCGCTTTTTGCATTTGCGCAATATTTCTAAAATTAGAAACATCCTTTCTCAGAGTGATGCTGAAAAGCTAATTCATGCATTTATTACTTCTAGGCTGGACTATTGTAATTCGTTATTATCAGGCTGTCCTAAAAGCTCCCTGAAAAGCCTTCAGCTGATCCAAAATGCTGCAGCTAGAGTACTGACAGGGACTAGAAAGAGAGAGCAGATTTCTCCCATATTGGCTTCTCTTTATTGGCTCCCTGTTAAATCTAGAATAGAATTTAAAATCCTTCTCCTCACCTACAAGGTCTTGAATAATCAGGCCCCATCTTATCTCAAAGACCTCATAGTCCCGTATCACCCCAACAGAGCACTTCACTCTCAGACTGCTGGCTTACTTGTGGTTCCTAGGATACTTAAGAGTAGAATGGGAGGCAGAGCCTTCAGCTTTCAGGCCACTCTTCTGTGGATCCAGCTCCCAGCTTGGATTCAGGAGACAGACACCCCTCTATTTTTAAGATTAGGCTTAAAACTTTCCTTTATGATAAGCTTATAGTTAGGGCTGGATCAGGTGACCCTGAACCAGTCCTTAGTTATGCTGCTATAGGCCTAGGCTGCTGGGGGATGTTCCCACAATAGACTGTTTCTTTTTATTCACCTTATTTACTTTGTTTATACTCCACTCTGCATTTAATCATTAATTGTTATTAATCTCTGGCTCTCTTCCACAGCATGTCTTTTTGCTCCCCTCAGCCCAACCGGTCGCGGCAGATGACTGCCCCTCCCTGAGCCTGGTTCTGCTGGAGGTTTCTTCCTGTTAAAGGGAGTTTTTCCTTCCCACTGTCACCCAGTGCTGCTCATAGGGGGTCGTTTTTGACTGTTGGGTTTTCTCTGTATTATTGTAGAGTCTTTACCCGCAATACAAAGCGCCTTGAGGCGACTGATTGTTGATTTGGCGCTATATAAATAAAATTGAATTGAATTGAATTGAATACAAGAATACCCACCCCAGCTCGCCGCCTCTCACCGAGGGCAACTCCAGACTGGAACAGAGTCCAGCCCTTCTCCAAGAGACTGGTTCCAGAGCCCAGGCCATGCGTTGAGGTGAGCCCAACTATATCTAGCTGGTATCTCTCAACCTCACGCACTAGCTTAGGCTCCTTCCCCACCAGAGAGGTGACATTCCATGTCCCAATAGCCGGGGATCGGTCCGCCAGGGCCTTCGCCCTCGGCCACCGTCCGACACACACTGCACCCGACCCCTACGAAACTAAAACTAACTAAAATTAAGTTATGCAAATAGTTTGTTTTATTTCTAATACAGTTTTAAAATTAATCACTTTCTTTCTCCATAATGTACAACAAAAATGATCAAAGATGCCAATAATCAGACCCCCCCCATTGCTTTTTTAATTTTTCTATCACAAGAACAGTTTTACAAAATTAGTGTCTAACTTATTTTTTCAACCACAGACAAAATCATTTTCTTTGACAGTTTTTTAGCTCCAAAATGAGCGTCCTAAAATGAATAAAACATTCCTTCCAGAATCTGAGGAAACAAAATCAAATTTTTATACCTGTTCTCTTCAAACTGTGTCGACCATAGTTCACGTATTTCTTCAGCCAGCCAACACAGACCTCAGTTAAATATTTTTTTCTGCATATTTAAATCATCATCATGATCCCACTTCAGTTTGGTTCTGACAGCCTGTTCTTTTGGAGCGATCCATGTTTGTGTCTTCAGATCAAATACTATGAAATCTTCTCCATCATAGCCATACTGAAGAAATCCTCTAATATCTTCGTACTCATCATCCCACTCACAGCCATAAAACAGTGGACAACGTGGACACCTGAGAGAAAAAGAGGCAGAATCAGCCAACCATCATGTGAGGTCCATGATGAGACAGTGGAGGTCAAATGTCACTTCATCTCTGTTAATTACTGTGTCTGGAGACAGGCCGGCACATAATACAACTTCAAATTATACCACGATCACAAATGAAGCAAAACATGCGAGCTAACGAATATGGTCCTTTAAAAGTTCCAGTTCTGACAGATCAGATGGTAGAAAAAGAAAACTGTGGTGATGGGATACAGATGAGTGATGGGTGATGGACACAAAGAATATTGAAAATAATTAATCTTAAACAAACCTCCAGTTTGGCTGAAGCGCTGCCTTCGCATTTCAATATCGTCTCTGAACGTTTGCTGGGTGTTATTGAACCCCTTGAATCTCTGTGGCCCAGTACTGTGGATCGTACTCTGTGGCTTTTTTTATCCAGTCCTGTGTGGGCTCTGCTCTCCGGCTGCTTGCTGTCATAGTGAATGATGGAACGTCATTGATCATCCCGACTAACACCAAACTTCCTGGGAACTCTGGATCCCAGAAAGATCCAGTGTAGAAATACTGCAGCAAAGTGAGTCACTGTAAGAACAAGTTATATATATTACATTTTATAACATCCAGTGTTTTAACTTATTTTTTACATCAGCAACACATGGTAGACTCTAATAAAGTCTATATGCCAAATACAAACACTCACTAATACATCAATGGTAACTTATTTATAAAAAGGCTTTTTAATCCTGAGGTGCTGAAATTCACTGGAAACACATACAGTAACTTAATCATCACATTCATTTATGAAAATCAGTCTGAGCCGTGTTTTCTAAACAGTTCAGTCCTGTAACGTAAACATAAACAAAGGCCCAACTTAAAACTAGAGTGGAACCTGCTACATTGTAGCTACGCTGTAACCAGAAACCCCTCCGAACCCCTGCAGCTCAACCTAACGTGCACTTCCCTACAAATGTAACTAAGAGTGAGGACCCAGGAGCAGGGCTGCTCGATAAATTAATAAATAAAAATGCAATACTAGTTATCATGACTAACAATACTAGGAAGAAACTGCTTTATTTACTGTTTACTCGGAGAGGTTCTAAATTGTCCCAATCTTAAGTGGTACTACTGGGCTGCACAACTGAGCTCTATTATGTTCTATTTTTCAAACAAAGAGAATCCACACTGGGTGGAAATGAGTCCCCTAATTTAAAACTAGCACTTCCCACCTTTATGCACTCTGACACAGTAAGAAACCTGCAGAAAACAAGTAAGAATCCCATTCTGAGGCACATGACAGAAATTTAATCCAAAATGGCCATAATGGGTTTGTTGCACCAGGAAGAGCAGATGCAGTATTTAAAACATGGGCATTCCTGTCATGGTCCCCGCCCTCTCCGGGCTAGCGTTCCCCAGTATTGTTGTCTTCTTTGTGCAGGTATTGTTTCCGGGGCAGGCTCGGTGTTTTCTCCACCTTCTTACCAGCCTCTTCCGGCAATGAGTTTGCACACCTGATGGCAATTGCTAATCACTCACCTGCTCTTCCTGAATGCTCACCTGACAAGTAGGGACAGTGTAGATCATTCAGATGAATGATTGTGCATTTTTGCAATGTGTGTACTATATTGGATGCCGTACTTGTAGCAGCCCGGGCTCCACTATTGGTTTTTCCAGATGCAGACACGTGTGAAGCTGTCGCTTTCAGGCTGCCATAAAAACCGCTGTTAACTAAGTCAATCTCCTCACTCATTTCGACATGGTGTCAAAAGATGTTTGGATCTGCAGTGCGTGAGTCCGTTTTTTTCCTTCTTTTTTTTGCCAAACATTGAAAGACTCGCAGCTTGCTAACTATGGCGGGGGGATTTCGCAGACCCGACCCGCTCCGTTTTGAAGGAGACAATCGCTGAGAACTGCCGTATTTTTGAGAGGGAATATAACATTCTTCATTAAAGCAGCACATGCGAATAAACCTGCTAAGACAAAAGCGTACAGAAGCCATTGAATGGTGCATTCCCCTGCGTTTGGGTGCATTCCCCTACAAAAAATACAAAAAATAGAATGTATAAAAATATATACCTACATACCTACATTGGTGCATCTGTACATTGTAAGAAAGTAAATGCGTGTATACATATAATAATGAAGATGATGAATATTGCACTTGGTGAATGAATATTGCACTAGTGAATGAATACTGGATATTATCAATATAGGAGTGATAGATATTGTTCAGTATGAATAATATAATATTGCACAGAGATGTGGGTATTGCACAGTTACGGTGGGTGAGTGTGTGAGTTCAGGGTGGTGATTGCTCTGGCGAAGAAACTGTTCTTGAGTCTGTTTGTTCTGGCTTTGATGCACCTGTAGCGCCTGCCAGAGGGCAGCAGGTCAAACAGGTCAAAGCCAGGGTGTGAGCTGTCCTTGATGATGTTCCTGGCTCTGCTGATGCAGCGGGAGGTGTAGATGTCCATCAGGGAGGGGAGAGGGCAGCCAACGATTCTTTTGTGCTGTCTTGACTACCCTCTGAAGCCTGACCCTGTCTGCCTCAGTGCAGCTGCCGTACCATACTGTGATATAGTACGTCAGCAGGCTCTCAATGGATGAGCGGTTAGAAGGTCAGCAGCAGGTTTGAGCCCAAGTTGTTCTTCCTGAGGACCCTCAGGAAGTGAAGTCGCTGCTGAGCCTTCTTGATAACAGCTGTGATGTTATCTGACCAAGAGAGATCAGCAGAGATGAGGACACCGAGAAACCTGAAGGTGTGGACCCTCTCCACACGCTCGCAGTTGATGTAGAGGGGAGCTGGGTCAGTCCTGTGCTTCCTGAAGTCGATGATGATCTCTTTGGTTTTCATGTGTTCAGTACCAGGTTGTTCTCTGAACACCAGGCTGTCAACTTCAGGACCTCCTCTCTGTAAGCTGCCTCATCTCCCTTTGAGATGAGTCCGACCACTGTGGTGTCGTCAGCAAATTTGACGATGAGGTTGTTATTGTGGGCCGGACTGCAGTCATGGGTGTAGAGGCAGTACAGGAGGGGGCTCAGCACACAGCCCTGTGGGAGCCAGTGCTCAGTGTGCGGGTGGAGGAGAGATGGGGCCAAGTCTCACAGTCTGGGGCTGGTTGGTTAAGAAGTCCTTGATCCAGGAACATGTGAGAGGGGGGAGGCCCTGGGTGTGCAGTTTGGTGGTGAGAATGTCCGGGATGATTGTGTTGAACGCTGAGCTGTAATCCACAAAGAGCATGCGAGCGTAGCTCTGCTGCTGCTCCAAGTGGCTCAACACAGAGTGGAGAGCTACAGCGATGGCGTCCTCTGTGGATCTGTTTGCACAATATGCAAACTGATGGGTGTCGAAAGTGGGGGGGCAGATGGTCTTTGATGTGCTGGAGAACCAGCCTCTCAAAGCACTTCATGATTACCGGTGTGAGGGCCACAGGGCGGTAATCATTTAGGCTGGTGACAGATGACCTTTTGGGCACGGGGATGATTGTGGCTGTTTTTAGGCACTGTTTCTCATTCACCTTATTTACTTTGTTTATACTCCATTCTGCATTTAATCATTAATTGATATTAATCTCTGGCTCTCTTCCACAGCATGTCTTTCTCTCCCCTCAGCCCAACCGGTCGCGGCAGATGACTGCCCCTCCCTGAGCCTGGTTCTGCTGGAGGTTTCTTCCTGTTAAAAGGGAGTTTTTCCTTTCCACTGTCGCCAAGTGCTGCTCATAGGGGGTCGTTTTGACTGTTGGGTTTTCTCTGTATATTTGTAGGGTCTTTACCCACAATACAAAGCGCCTTGAGGCGACAGTTTGTTGTGATTTGGCGCTATATAAATAAAATTGAATTGAATTGAATTGAATTGAATTGAATGAATTTTAGGCAGGGGGGGATTGACTGCTTGGGCCAGGGAGAAGTTGAAAATCCTGGTGAGAATCAGGGTGAGCTGGTGGGCACACGCTCTGATCACCTTGCCAGGTACTCCGTCTGGTCCGGCAGCCTTCCTGGGGTTCACTGCCAGGAGCACGCGCCGTACCTCATGCTCCTGGACAGTGAGTGGGGTGCAGCCTGGGGGGGCAGGACTGGAGCAGATGGGTGGTCCTGAGGCATCTCAAAGCGAGCAAAAGAAACAGTTAAGTTCCTCTGCTAGTGACACACTCAGGTCTCCTGCAGTCAAATCACAGCCTCTGAAGTTTGTGATGTTCTGAATGCCCTGCCACACCTCCCGTGTGTTATTGCTGGACAGATGGGGCTCTATTCTCCTCCTGTAGTCCGTTTTGGCTTTTTTAATTCCTCTTTTCAGGTCAGCTCGAGCAGCACTGTACAGAGCTCTGTCGCCTGACCTGAAGGCAGCATCACGGGTTTTGAGGAGTGAACGGACCTGGCTGTTCATCCAGGGTTTCTGGTTAGGGAAAACCCGGATGTTTTTGCTAACAGTCACATTTCCGATACAGAACTTAATGTAGTCCAGTACCGTCCCTGTGAATGTTTCTAGGTCCTCGTGTTCGAATAAGTCCCAGTCTGTGTACTCAAAGCAGTCCTGTAGGTCGGAGAGTGCGTTTTCAGGCCAGGTTGTAATGGTTTTTACAGTAGGCCTGGCTTTCCGTCTGAGGGGGGTGTATGCTGGGGTGAGCAGCAGGGAAAGATGGTCGGACTGGCCGAGGTGGGGGAGGGGTTTGGCTCTGTAAGCGTGCTTAATGTATGGAGTAAACATGGTCAAGAGTGTTCTCCCTCTTATGGAACATTTGACATGTTGGTGGAATTTCGGGAGTACAGTCTTTAAGTTGGCCTTGTTAAAGTCTCCCGCGATAATAAGAACACCGTCGGGGTGGACCCGCTGCTGTTCGTTAATGGCGTTCAGCAGGAGAGAGAGCGCCATGCTAACGTTAGCATCGGGAGCTATATACACAGCTGTGACGATCACTACTGTTAGCTCTCTGGGTAGAAAAAAAGGCCGACATCTTACAGACATGTACTCGAGGTCTGGGGAACAATGTTTGTCTATGATTGTTCCGTTGTTACACCAGTCCTCATGCACGTAAATACAGAGACCCCCTCCCCTGCTCTTACCGGAGTCCTTGGTCCGATCTCCGCCGTAGCAGAGTGTGGCCTGCTAGCTGCACGCTAGCATCGGGAATGTGGGGGTTTAGCCAGGTCTCGGTGATAATCATTACACAGCAGTCACGAACATAGCGATTTACAGCCAGCTCTAACTCTAGGTTGTCCGTTTTATTTACCATGGACCTGGCGTTGGAGAGATACAGGCTTGGCAGAGGAGGCCTGTGTGGTTGGCATTTCAGCTTCAGCATAAAGCCGGACCTGCAGCTCCGCTTCTGCTTCCTCTCCCTCCGCCGTCGGTGGCACCTTCCAGACCCGATAACAATCCACGGAGCACCCGGCGGTCTCGCTATAGCGTCTGGGATGGTATGAGTGTAGTGAAAATCACTCGATACTGATATCTTGTGCCGGTAGCCAATGTCCACAAGATCCTGGCGTGTGTAGCAGTTGTTTGCAGAGACAAATGCACCAAAACTAACAAATATGAAATACAAAAAGTACAAAAAGTACAAAAAAGAGCACCTGAAAGGAAGAGCCGTGAGCCGCTGCGTCTGTGCGCGCCGCCATCTTGATCAGGAACCTTGATTTGTAAGCCAGATCGAAAGTATAAAGGCTGAACTGTACGTTGATATGTTCTTGTGTTGAAAAAAAAAGAGTAGTAAGTAGTAATGTGTTTATGCTTTCAGTTTTCATCCCCATTGTGTCCAAGCTTAAAAAAGTGTGGGGTGGGGGGCAGATTTGAAGTGTTAGGGATTATTTTTTACTCAGTGAATCCAGTAAATTAATTAATAAACAGTGGATCAACCAAATAATAAACAATTAAATAATACATTAGACAGAGAGCAACAGATCAGAAAGTACTAACTTCTCTGTTTCAGTGCACCTAATCTTGAGGACCAGCCACCGAACGTACAATTAGAACATTACCAACGTCACCATGTTCTGTCACTAATCTGGACAAGATTTCTCTGTATTGATTAAATTAGAACATCAGGAAGAAGATGTGCTGACTGTGATGACTGAGAGGAATCTGAGTCATGAAAACCAGCTGGAATGAGCCTGGATGACGAAGGTCAACTCATAGCACCCAGAGATTGTTTATGCTTAGATAATGACGAGCTGTATAAAAATGTTTTGGTTAGACAGGAACACGGGCTCAGAGGGAGAGAGTGCACACTCTTACTCTGAGCCCCCACATGGCCATGTGTACTTTTTCTGATCCTTTAATATATTAAATGTTTTACTTTTTTAATTAAAGTGTTTCAGGTGTCTTCCTTCACAAAAAACCTATTTACCTGACTGATGGTGACCCCGACGTGATAAAGAACTGATAACAGGTAATGACAGGTGATTTGTGAAGGAGGATGATTGGCAAAAGAGGACAAAGGGGAATATTTTCTCCAGGACTCAGCTTGAAACTTGAACTCCTCAAAACACTCACAGGGGTGCCTCATAAATAAGGTAAGCAGAAACCTGTGGTTTGTAAATAACCGAATTCTGCAGAATTGGACGTTGAAATTTTTTGTGAGTGAGGAGGAGGAAATGTCACGAGAGAATGGTAAATGGTAAATGGACTAGCTCTTATATAGCGCTTTTCTACTCAGTATGAGCACTCAAAGCGCTATTAGAACAAATTTTAGAGGATCTGTTAAACTGCTTAAAGCTTGAAAATATTAAAGTGTCAGAAAAACAAAAAGGGATTGACTTTAAAAAATGAATAAAAAGATAATGGGTGAAAAGAAATAAAATAAGTGAAGTGATAAGAGTTGAAATGAGTGAAAAAAGGATGTGAGAGATGAAGGAAACATAAAACTGCCCTATAGCAATAGACTATTGATCAAATTTATTTAATAAAACCAAGAAGTGTGTGTGGCTGGAAAATGTTCTAATGAATAGAGATAACTCCTTATATCCACAGCAACAGTAGTGTGACAATTGGCAATTATACCATGAGAGACAATAAAATAGTAATAATTTTGCAAAAATTACTGAATGTTGTCAATTATCTGTCGGCTTACCAGAGGCGGATTCTTGGATAGACACTTGCGTTGGCCTACGGGCAGAGGCTCATAGCTGCCTAAGACAGTAAAATATTGCTTTTCTTGTAGCGTACACTAAAGTAGTTTCATTGAGATAAAATAAGGATTTGACTGGGTCAACTCCTCATGGTACACGTTGGCAGTAAATAAAAATGTGTAACAAAAGTGTTGGTGTGAATAAAATAGAGACTAAGAAATTGGCATGAAATTGTTAGTAAAAGTTGCAACTAAAAGTGTGAATGAAGAGGCCTCTATGTGTGTATATGTTGTGTGTTGTATATGTGTGTATCTGTGTGTGTGGGAACAATGGGGCTGATACTGCAGTGGAAAAAAAGGGATGACATACTAAAGAAACCGGTAAAAGAAAATTAAGGGTGCATAAAGTGGCAGAGGACAATATCAGGTTGCAGTAAATGTAAAAAAAAAAAGGAGGAGACGTCCCCCCGCTAATTTATTAGATAAAGCAAAAGCTAAATAAATTCTTGGTTTTAAATTATGCACCTGGAAAACAAAAAGAAAACAAATCTGGGAAAAAACTCTAGAGCTGAATCACATAGGAAAAGGAAACCGTTTCTGTTGCTATCTGTCTGTGTGTATCTGAGTCAGTGTGTGTGTGTGGTGTGTGTGTGTGTGTGTGTGTGTGTGTGTGTGTGTGTGTGTGTGTGTGTGTGTGTGAGCAGAGAAAGAAAACAACTGGAGTGAGTGTGAGTGTGTGTGGCTCAGAGACAGACACAGAGAGAAAGAGAAAAAGGAAAAATGTTGTAAAGTTTAACATCTGGAGTGTGTTTGTGCAAATGTGTGTGCGTCTCTCTCAGCATTGGTGTGTGTGTGTGTCTGTCACTACAGCATTGGTGCGTGTGTGCGTGTGAATCTAAGTTTGTGTGTGTGTCAGAGAGACACAGCTTGTGTGCGTGTGAGTGAGAAAAAATGAGTTATGAGTGAAATAAGTTGTTTTGTTTAATGTTTTGTTTTCAATTTTTTGTTGTTTTCCCTTTTTTTGCTTTTTGTTTGTTTGTTTATTTGTTTTTGGTATGGATAGTAGAGTTAGGGAGTGAGGGTCAAGAGCTCTCAGGGATAAGGTTTATCCCTGATACAAAGTGAGTATTGCTACCATGAAGGATTTAAAAAAAAAAAAAAAGGAAAGGGACAGGACAGTCAGGAGTTCATTATTTTAGAGAATATCATATATTTATTTTATTTTATTTAAAAAAAATGCATTCTCAGTTTTATTTTTATTCCTTTTTCTCTCTTGATTTTTTGGTTGTCTAGGACTTTGCTTAGTTCTCTTGTTCCCCTGGGGAGCAAAAATATTTTTATTTCACTCCCTTTCTTTTCTTTTCTTTTCTTTTCTTTTTGCACATTCTTAGAGAGTGGTTTGATAAATAATCCTGAATATCTTGGGAAAAATTGGGGAGGGGATAAACCCCTTAGAAACACTGAGAAGCAGATAATTTTGTTTCATTTATTTTTTATTTTACTTATTTTGTTTTGATTTTACTCTTTAATTTTATTTCTTTTATTTTAAAGGGGAGCACACTCGTGGGTCCCTGACTCTATCTGATTAGAGACAATTAGTGGAGAAAAGCTAAACTTAATTGACTTTCCTAAAATAAAAGCCAATACAGCAGACAAATGCCTTGATCATCACAAATTATGTCAAATTGTTGTTAAATTTCAAGAAAAATTTCCATGAGGAGCACAGTATTGGTGAAACCTTAAAAAGAAAAGTTACACAAATCAGTCTGTGTGAATATTTTGTGACACACTTGAATCAAAGCAAAACAAAGTGCCAAACCTTGAGCTGCCGCTCTGTTACAATGCAAAACATGTAGGATAAAATAAAATCATCTGATTTTCTCTTTTGTGCATTTAAATTTGTTTATTTGGTAGATTTGTTTTAAAGCTAACGTTATAAGAGAAAAGCAGAGAACATTTAAATTTTGAATGTATGAACAATCTGATATTAAATTAAGCATTAAGAAAAAAATCCCAAAAGCTAATGATATAAAACTGAGTATGCCCTTTAGATAAATAAGCTAAATTAAGGTTAATTAGTGAGACAAAACAGAGTTTATGTCTCAAAGGAGGGATATAAACCTAGGAGAAGAGTAAAGATTTAACTAATAAAGATTTCTTAGTTTCATTGTAACAGGAGCCTGAACACACACTGGGGCTGCAGGAGACTGGATCAGGTACCAATAAAGAAACTGGTGCAGATCGAGGTGGTTCAAGATCACACCAAGCTCTCCTGAGCAGACTAACAGACTCTAAAGACTCAGGAAAAAGGCTCCTGGTTCCACATGACCCTCAGTAAGAAGGCCCAACTTCAGACGAACAGGTGAACTGTAAGTTTCTTGACCTCTGTGTAAAGTCTGAGACCAGGAGGAGAGTCATCAACAGGGGTTCTCTTCGACATGGGGAGCATTAGGCCTTAAGCACGCTCAGTCACAGGCTCTCAGTGAAGAACCAAAACACATTAGTGGTCAAAGGTCAAGGAACTGCAAGAAAATAACAACTGACTGCAATGTTTTCAATTCCAGTCTGAACATTCTCAGTAGTCTGACTCATAATTTGTTTGGATAATTTATCATTGGAAAGCCACAGGAATATAATCTGCTTTGTTTCTTATAACACTAATTATTGTTTTTTCTTGACATGAGGTCTAAGGAGGGACACGTCCTGATTTCAGTTAGATGTGTGAGTATGACCTCTGACCAGAGAATTACCACAACATTTCAGACTCACCTGAATAATTTTGACTGACTGCACTACATGGTGTTATATTCAGAGCAAGACCAATAAAGATACACAAATTACACAGAGTACAAAATAAATAAATGGAGTCATGACAGTAAAATAATCAAGGTTTCTCTCACTAACACTAAAACTGTGTCATTCTTAAATAGAAAGCAGATTGTTTGTATATGATGTAAGACAGAATTAAGTCCAATTAGTTTTCCCTTTCTTTTTAGCAATTAAGATAACAATAATATCTGTAATTTTGGCAAGTTTTCCATTACAATAACATTGAATAACATGCTTAATGAAACTCAAATTCTAATGCTGTCATTGAAAGATAACCAAATAATAAGAGAATGAGGACAAATATCATTTGCAATGAATATTGTTTTTATTGTTTTTATTTTATTTTTAATCAATTTTAACAAAAAAAAAAAAGAGAAAATAAATGGCTAAATTCTGAAATGTGAAATATAAGGTTTGGGGGCCAGAATTGGCCAGTAAAGTCTTAAACCTGGGTGTTTCTGGAGACCAAAAGGAGGGAGCTACCCTAAAATTGTATAATTTTTAAGTGAAAAGTAAAGAACAGATTCAAAACTGGCTCCTTTCCTCCCTGCTGAATTCCCATAGGCAATGTACTGTTGGATCTTGGTATCACAATTTTATATGTTTTTTTTCTTTATGTTTGCTTCTACCTTTAGTCTTTAGTGTTTTTGTTTTCATTTTATTCCATGGGTATAACACATGTACCCATGTGCAAAATTAAACTATAGGATTCTAGGATGACTAATCATAGACTGTGTGAGCTTTAGCATATATTGATATTTTTCCTGGTTTCTGTCCTAAATCTGTATTAAGTGTTGATTTCAGAGCATTAATTCCTTTTTATTTTTTATCTGAATAAATTGAATCATTTCTAGAATAGAGAAATTTAGACTGGGTTAAACTAATCAAGAGATCTTTAATATGAAGACACTGAATAATAGATCTTTCAAACATAAACTTCTGCTGTTAAATATGTCTCTTGGCAAATTGTAGTGTGTACATTTTAATTTGATAGTCTTTGAGTCAGGGAGTTATATTTAGTGGGTAAAATTAATAAATAAAACTATGTTGAACAGTTAGACCTGATCAGACCGCAGGTTCTATTCATATTTGAATTTTGACCCCAAAGACCTGCAGTTCAAGACTCAACTTTTCAAACTAAAGACAGCAGGAAAAATCAGTACAACTTAATACAACTGGACTAGTTTTCAAAGATACCAGTAACTGCTCCCCGCTATGGCCTGATAAGGAATGTGCCTTTTACAGGGAATGTTTTGCCTCGGACTAGAACCCCTGTCCGTCACACTGTGGATGGGAACATCTCAGTGTGATGGCCTGTTATCGGAGTATAACTGGCATTAAAAATCCCTGGTTTGCCAAACAGAGGACTGACGTGTGGAGGATGGGAGTCTTGGGAAAATGGGATGGTGTCTGAATTAGTCCAGGTTGTAATAAAACAATCAGCCTGAAAGGCTTCTTTATGCCTAAGAGTTCCTGTTGGAGTTCCTAACAAATTTAAGGTACAGCAGCAGAGTTTGTGTCACTGTATGCCTTTGGGTCATAATTAAACAAAACTTAGATTGGGTTAATTATAATATTAAATCAGGAATGTTGATTAACCTTACAGAGGCTGACTGGAAAACTGGAACATCATTAACAGCAGAATAAAATAACAGATGTTACTTGTGTGGTTTACTCAGTCTAAATAATATTTAACCACAGCAGTTCAATTCTCCAGAGCACTGTCAAAATTAGTAGAGAACTCAAATAAATAAATAAATCCTGTATCTTAATGATGGGAAAATGTTTTGAGAATCAGATGGACAAATTCAAACTTTCCCTATTTTCCTAAGGAATTGATCACCTGGGAAAAGACATAGAAAAGGGGGGTTTGAACCTGTAATGACAGGATCAGTTATTCAGTAAATAAATACTAATTGATGAAAGTGTGATAATAAATATTTGTTTCATGTGATGTGCTCTAACAGATATATTCTGAGGTTATGTTTTATGATCTTGTGTCTCGTGCTTTAGTCCACTTGTTAGGCATTTCTGTTTGTTTGGTCTTACTTTATAGAAAAGGAGGTGAATTTAGGAAATAAGAGTGCTAATAATAATAATGCTTTAGAAAGCTTTTTATATGTTTTTCCATTCTTTACTGAAAAAGAGAGCTGCTCTCTCCCTCTGTCTGTCTCTAACAAATGTGTGTGTGTGTGTGTGTGTGACCTTGTTGAAGCATAAACACTGATTACAAAAGTCAGAGGCTCACAGAAATATCATGAGAGCAATTCTGGTTTGTAGTGACTTGTTGTGCTTTAAATATATTATATTCATGCCATTTTTGTTTGTTTTCATGTTGTTTTTAGTGTTAATCAATAGGTTAATAACCATAGGGGTGTTAAATTTTCACACCTGAATGGTGTGAAAAAGGAGGGAGTTGTTAGGGATTATTTTTTACTCAGTGAATAAAGGACAAATGTTTAAAGGTAAACTCCAGTAAATTGATTAATAAACAGTGGATCAACCAAATAATAAACAATTAAATAACACATTAGACAGAGAGCAACTGATCAGAAAGTTCTAACTTCTCTGTTTCAGTGCACCTAATCTTGAGGACCAGCCATCGAACGTACAATTAGAACATTACCAACGTCACCATGTTCTGTCACTAATCTGGACAAGATTTCTCTGTATTGATTAAATTAGAACATCAGGAAGAAGATGTGCCTATGACTGAGAGGAATCTGGGTCATGAAAACCAGCTGGAATGAGCCTGGATGACGAAGGTCAACTCATAGCACCCAGAGATTGTTTATGCTTAGATAATGACGAGCTGTATAAAAATGTTTTGGTTAGACAGGAACACGGGCTCAGAGGGAGAGAGTGCACACTCTTACTCTGAGCCCCCACATGGCCATGTGTACTTTTTCTGATCCTTTAATATATTAAATGTTTTACTTTTTTAATTAAAGTGTTTCAGGTGTCTTCCTTCACAAAAAACCTGTTTACCTGACAGAAGTTATTTTAGGTACCAAGTTATGGTGATGCCTTGTATTTTTAAAGAAAAAGTGAGTCATATTTACCAGTGTGTTTCTAATGTAATTCTGGGTACAAAGCTGTACAATGTTTAATCAATAAGTTTATCATTACCTGCTAATTTTTTGCAGGATTGTTTATGTTAAGATACCTATGTTTGCACTGCCAGTAAGTTCGATTATTTTATTTGAATCGTGCTATCATCTGAGCACAGGTAGCTAGAGATGGTGAGGCAAAAAGAAAGCTCTCCGGGGCACAAAACAGAAAATGTGTCCGCATACACCTCAGAAAGTATATAGCAGCGCCCCTGTGTAATACGGCAGAAAACTTTATGTTGAGATGACAGAGTCACGCCCTTCTGCCGCTTTTGTCATGCGTTCTTGGTTCGAGACCAGCCGAGTTGAACCCATTTTTCAGCCGAGCACCAAATGCGTTCGCGGTGAAAAAACTGCTGAACGGTTCAAATACTGTCACCCTGTTGGTAGAAAAGCGTATTATTGTTTGTGTGCAGAGCAGAGCCCGACTGTACGAGTGAGCAAGAAGTTACGAGTCAAAGAGAGAGCCTCGTCTGGCCAACAGAGTGCTGGAAGTGAGTTCCCCCTGCTTACATTCGGACCTAACCTACAAACTCACCTTCTGATTTGTGCAAATAAAAGCTTTAAACTTTTAACAGTTGCTCCCACAGTTGGGTCCTTCATTTCCCATGACACATCCAGAGGACTTAAAACCATTAATGACCTCTATCTTCCAGAGTCTGATGTCACACACAACTTTTAATATATTCAAATGAGAAGTTTGTAAAAGCAAATCTGAGCAGTCTTAACAAATGTCCCCTTTCACTGTTGGAAAAAGCGAAAAATAACTTAACCTTGTAATGTCCTCCAGATTTCCTTACACGCATTGTCCTCTGTGGTCAAAATGACCCCACTTGGCTTGACTGTCATTTTTGACCCCATATTACAACAGATGTTTTTAAATTAAATAAAAATGCAAAATTCAATCAAATTGCTTAAAATTGATTCTAATCATAAAGCGCATAGTATCGAACAGCCCCTCTTATTTTCAAATCATTGGATGAATGCAAAACATATTTTGATAGCAATAGATTTCATTTGGGGTAAAAAAAACAAACAGGACATTATGAGGGTTAAGAAAAGGCATCATCAGATTTCTATAACATGTTGATATCAAACTCATCAGAGAATTCAAAATATAAATTAATGTCCTGGAATGAGGATTTGACACAAATTTTTAGTGAGCAAGAGTGGGAAAAACATGTGCTAAAGTTCACACAATGTCTATAAATAGTTGTCTTAGAGTCCTACAATTTAAATGGTAAAAACACAGCAGACATGTACAAAGTGTGTCTCCATAGGAACATTAATTCACTGCATGTGGGAATGCAGGCAGATAAAAATATTTTGGGAGGAGGTAAAGAACATAACTGAAAATAATTCCTAAACAGATTATAGTAGACCCAAAATGATTTCTGATGGTTCTATATGCAGAGAAGCAGAATTATAGCAAAGCTTAATGTGCATTTATAGACCTCAGTGTACTGACTGCAACAAAGTGTCCAGCTTTGACCTGCAGAAACATCAGCAGATTCAGCACCACCCAGCGGTTAAAGCAGATGTTATCTCGCTCGGCACTTGAAACAATAAAATATATTCATAAATCCAAGCAACAACTGTTTGAGAAGATTTGGAGACTTTTATTAATTTTATAAGGGATGTGGCCCTAACAGATGAAACGGTGGACTATTGAGAATAGTCCACCGTTAGTATGGGGTGGCTGTAGCTCAGTACGTAGAGCAGGTCACCTACTGATCGGAAGGTCAGCGGTTCGATTCCTGGCTACTCCAGGCTACATGCCAATGTATCCTTGGGCAAGATACTTAACCCCAAGTTGCTCTCCGACCATCCTGTCGGAGTATGAATGTGTGTGAATGCTAGTTAATTAAAAGCACTTAGCTTAGTATAAACATGGAAGTGCTTGTATGAATGTGAGTGCATGGGTAAATGTAAACATGTTGTGTAAGCGCTTTGAGTGCTCTGACTGAGTAGAAAAGCGCTATATAAGAGCTAGTCCATTTACCATTTCCATTTACCAATGGACACCCTGTGGTTCCACGGTTCAGGAAATATATGGACCCACACTTTTTCTGGGAGCAGATTCTAGTATTCTAGGCCAAGCTGAAAAAGTGAATTACCTTCAGTAAGAGAAGCTTTGATTACTTTGCGTTATCATTACTTTTTTCTTTTTTGTGTGTTTGTTGTTTTGTTGGAATACAGATACCATGTAGTACAATCAAGCAACAAAATCAAAATTAAAGTCCCGGTGTTTTACATGCGGTGCAGGCCGACAGAAACAAATAAAATACAGAGATTTTTCCCTCCTAGCCCGGTAACACAATTACCTGTTAGTACAGTAAGGACGGTTTATTATGCTCACCTGCAGTCACACAGACAGAGTAGCAGAGAAGTATCAGGAGTCTAACTGTCCTCATTCTTTGCCATAATCCAAACGTCTCTCCTTTGAAACAAAGGAAAAAAGTGCTTATTTCTTTTTCCTTCAAAAACAGCTTTTTATTTTAATGTCCGTTTACTTCCTTTTTCCATTTTCAGCTTCACTTCCTTGTTCTTCTTCTTGTTTTAATGGCTGTTAACAAACCAGGGCCGTTTGTGGATTTCTGTAGTTGGGCACTGAGAAACTGCCCAGCTCTCTTCCACTTCCTCTTCTTCCTTTTAATTTTATTGGTGAGACAGTGCAGCGCTGCTGCAAACTGGTATGCAGTGTGGACTTAAATGTAACTCCCCCCCCAAAAAACAATAAAAACCTCCCACTAAACAAATTAGTCTGTTTTAAAAAATGGAATATGGCCTGATAGAAACATGTTCTTTGGTCTCATCTTCTCCACCACATTTTCCTGCATGGTGTTTACCTGTTATAAATAATGTGCTATTTAAACCAATGTGTCCAAGTCTGAGTCGTGATCTGACCGTCTCCTCTCTCCTCTCTCCTCATTTCTCCTGTGTTCAGGGGTGCAGCTATATACTTTCTGAGGTGTATGGGGAGATTATGTTTCATGGACAGTTGTGCAAATGACATCAGTGTGATGTCAGAAAAAACATCTTTCAGCATTATAATCCCCCTATCCCTCCATACATTGAAACCCCTATCAGATGACGTACCAAACGCCAGGCTTTAACTGTGTTAAGTATAACAGGATTGCTGGTACTCAGCCTCACATCATTCATCCTTTCAATACCCAACCAGTAAACCCGTCAGGCCCAGGAGCCTTCCCACTTTTTAACTTCTTGATAGCATTTACAACTTCTTCTCTGGAAATGGGTGCATTAAGAATAGTTTGTTCTGCTGTAATGGTGGGTAGCTTAATGTGTGAGAAAAAGTACTCCATTAGGTTATGTGCATCTATTGACTGTCCCGATGAATATAAGTCATGATAAAATTGCTTAAAGATGGAATTTATTTGAATGCTATCATGTACCGATGTCCCTTTATCATCACAAATGACAGCGAATAAATGGCAATCTGCTCTTTTCCTCGTAAGTTAAGCCAAATACCTCCCTGGTTTATCGCCATGTTCATAAGATCTCTGTCTCACAAATTTAAGTTTAGTCTCCTCTTGTTGTGTGAGTAGGCTGTTAAGAGCAGACTTAACTGCAGAAATTTCCCTTAACGGCCGAGCAGACAGGGACTCGATATATGCTTTCTCTTTTGCTTTGAGTTCCTTGCTAAGCTCTTGTTGTTTCTTAGCTTTTGCTTCCTTTTATTGGCCGAAAATGAAATTATCATACCCCTGACATATGCCTTACTAGTTTCCCACTGTAGGCAGTGGTCAGAAATAAGAATACTACCAACTGAGCAGGACAAAACTACAGTCTACTCACCAATATAAGCAAAGACATCATACATAAAAAAAACACAGTAAAACATTGGAAGTCATTTTATTTTTTTCTGAAATGAATTTGGCACAACACCGACAGCTGGATAAGATCAAGTTCCCAGAGATTAACAAAGAAAATGTTCAGCTTGTTTGGCTCCACATGTTTGTGTGAGCAGATTTTCACTGTTCTGAACTTCAACAAGAACTGCTGAGATCCAGATTGAGTGACTCCACCTATGTGACATTTTACACACATCTAACACTGCTCTGCACAGCAAAATTAGAAGTGTTAGATTTCAAGTGTTGTTGTTGTCTGTTAAAAATACAGTGTTAATTCAACACTTGTTTAGTCTAGTCAACGATATAAGTGTTAGTTTCCCAAAAGAGTTGGTGTTATTCCAGGGAGTTAAATTTAAGTAACTCTATCTGGTGTTAAGTTTAAAATCAACACCTGACAGAGTTGCTCCAGAATTTCAACGTATCTGTGACGTGTTTGTTCAAGAGCGGGGACAGCAGCAGTCTCATGCAGTCTGGAGCTTACATCGTGAAAAGGTAAGTTTTTGCATGATATTTTTTATGGCTGCATTCATTTTCCCTTTGCGCAAGTTTATTGATTAATACATAGTTTGCTTAACGTAAGTATATGCGTTTGGATATCACGGTATATATGTACAACTGCAATTTTTTGTGAGAGGTTAAAGCTAGCCAAACTGGTGTAGCATGAGGTGTCGGGTTAGCTGAACATTAAAACTTAGAAAATCTGAAGGCCATCTGAGTTAACATATTTAGCTGTGGTGTCGTTTTCTTGACGGTCTTGGCTTTAATATGGCATAATGTATCGAGGGGGGTAGAGTGCCTGTGCTGGACCCGGGGCTTGAGCTCCTGCTTGTCGATGGACAGGTGCTAAAATCAGAAAAGCTATGAGAGGCCGGTGGTATGTTGCTGCTGGAAGAATAGCTGGAGGGTTCCTAGAGAAAAAACACACCGGGCCGCCACACCAAGTCCTGCGCTAAACCCGGAGCTTTTAATCGGCAGGAGTAGTTTATTTATTTATCATTTTCTAAGTTTTGGGCTAAATTAAAAAAAAAGTTTTAACTTTAGCTTGTTAGCGGAGCTGGCAACAGGGTCGCATACCCTCCCGCCATCACCTGCTGCCATGGGTAATAAAGGTCTGAAATGCTGGTGAGTTTTTATAACTTTACTCAATGCTGCAGCTCTCCATGCATATAAAAAAATAACGTCACTGTCATGTTTATACCTTCAAGTGATGTTATATTGTCAAACTCTTTATTTATGGGTGTTGGTGCTGTTAGTCGTCATGACGACATTCCTGACCTCGCGCCATTACCCATAATTCGTAGCGGAATCCAGTAGTTTACTTCCGCTTGCACTGTTGTTTACATTGCAGGGTTACACACTTGCTGTTCATTTAAACATTTTTACAATGCAGTTTCTTTTACATGGCGTAATGGCATTGCAAGGATGTTTTTAAAAAGCAGCGAGGACAATTCAGTAACAGTACCTCACTTGTACGCCTTGAATCTTGCACCTGTTTAAGTATGAAAATACTAAAACTAATTAAAACTAAGCATTAAACCAAAAAATAAAAACTAATAAAAATGATCAAAACCACTCTGAAAACTAATTACAACTAACTGAATTGGAGAACAAAAGTAAAAACTAACTAAAACCTAACTATAATGTAAAATCCAAAACTATTATAACCTTGGTGCTGGCTCCCATTATTTAGGTGGGGACTGGTTGGCATGACTTGTGCATATGAGAATCAAAGAAGCATTTCCGCAGTCGATTTCATGTGAGTAAAGCAAAGCAAAAATGTTTCTGTCTCTACACATTCACGGTGAATATACTGTAAATAATGGCACATTTGGTTGCCTTTTCTTTTTTTCTTCATTAGTACATCATGTTGGTGAAGGTGAGATTTGGAGAAACGCAGAAGTATGTCAAAGTAGCTGAGACTGAAGATGGTTATGATGACTTCAGCACATTTCTTCAGAAAGGTTGGCATCAGTTTTCATATAGTACAGAATGTTTGTGTAAATGGACTATTTGCTATAAAACCGTGCTATAAAAAAGTTTTTCCATTGCTCTAAATATAATATTTTTATCAGTCATTGTGAAGCTAGGTCTTGCTCTTGAGACTGAGCTACACTTGACAGATGAATCAGGGACAGAGGTTGATGCAGATGTGTTTGAGGATCTTTTGCAAGCAGGGAACCTTACTGTTAGGGTGACAACTGAGAAGTCAACAGGTGAGGCTCAGCCTTGTTGAGGAAGGAGTAGGTCACGAATTTAGAAAAATAAAGTATTTAGAACAAATTTTATCCATTTGCTGTATACATTTTTTTTCCACTGTTTCCAGTTGTGCTTCAACATGATTTATCATCTACTTCGCTGGAGTCAACCATGTCAGACAATTCATCTGTGTCAGTTTCTGGAGACTCCTTGCTAGCATCTTCTGACTCATCTGATGCCACAGTGATTGTTCACACAAACGGAGGGACGAGAACACATGCTGAACGGGAAGCAGCAAAAGAGGTGTGCAGCTTTTGTAACAAATGATGTAAAACATCAGGCACAAAGAATTTTGCTGTTAAACTGTGGGTTGTTTGTTGAATTTGATGTTGATAAAGATTGATGAAATTTCTGACTATGTGATGCTTAATCTTGTAGATGGTGAGAAATGCTCTCCAGGTTAAACCAGGTGGACAGGTTATTTTGGATGAATACGATAAACTGCGATCACTGACGGATGGCACAAGAAGACGTTTGGTAAACCTCCTTGTGGCCAACATGGTTGAAATTCATGGGTAAGACATCAATATTCATATTTATACTTTAAAAATGTTTTAAAAGAGCACATTCAGTTTAGGACATTGCATATCAGTAAAGCAATTTCTTTAATATATCCTATAATGGAAATAAACATCAAATGGCTAAAGCATGACATAAAAACTGACAATTTGAGAGAGACTAAAACTCATTGAAGCAAATAACAGTAGAATTTGTCCCCTTTAAATCCTGATAGAATTGTTGTAGTTATGTCATATTTATCTTTCAGGATGATCCCACCAGTCTCTGTGAGAACTAAATATGCTTTGGGCATCATCTCTCTATTTCCCAGCCTCAAAGATCCATATTCAGACAATGGATATGTAAGTTTTTAAATGAAGTCTTTTATGTCAGTTTATTCAGTAGTAATATATTCTGAATTTGCTCTACAATTTTGTATTTTTACTATCACAGGAACACTTCTATGACCAACAGAGTGGATCTGGCTACTTGGCTTGGAGAATAAAAACTGTTCAGCGCAACTCGGCAGCTCAGTACCGGAGATCCTCCACCAGCACAGCCTATCAAGATAGTCCAAAGAGAAAGAGAGAGGTTTCCTGCACCGATAAGCAGCTGCTTGGTGAGGAGTGTCGTGAAAGCGATATCCTTTTTGAAATATTCAACTGATGAATCGGCAGTCAAAGAGAAGATGAGGGCCACATTTCATATCGTCAAACACTGGTTCAAGATCAACAGTGCTCTTCAACAGTCTTGGATGTCTTCCCACGATTCCTTAACATCACTGGCTTGGTAAGACAAACAACTTATTATTAATATTATTATTATTATTAAGTGAATCATCACTCAAAGTATACACTTTCAACATGAAATAGTATAAAGATGCACATTCTTCTGTAGATTGACCAGGACTTCACCATGATGTTTGGAGAGGAGGTGTCGGGCAGATTTTTGGCAAAATGGCCTACTTTTTTTCAAAACCTAGGATCCTGACAGAGTGCAGAAAACTGACTTCTAATGAGCACATTGAAGAGCTCTTGTATTCGCAGCACGACACAGGTGGGTCTGGTTAGTTTGGCTCACTCTTTAAAATATCAGTTATGTATCATTTGAATGTGTCTTTTACCTGTGTTTCCCCTAGGCTGGGACAGTGACCTGTCAAGCATTCTACTGTTGCTTCACTTGCTTCCACCTACCTCCAAAGGCCACAAGAAGAGTGCCAAAATCAGCTCATGTCAAGCTGTGGACCATGTTGTGAGATATCTGCAGGTATGCAAATCATACTGTATTTATGTGGTTATTCTGATGATCCTACTTCTTGTGTTGAAGCACTTTCTTATTGGCTTTGTTAGCTATTTGAATGTAGCTGTGCTATATTTCATGGATTCCTATCATTCCTCTTCTATACATTTTGTCAAAGATGGGAGCCAGTGTCGAAACCTTCCTTGCTGGTGTGGAACCGGGACAGCCCTTCCTCCTGTGTGTTGGTGAAAACAAGAGCAGCATCCAAAGATACTACATCATCATTGATCACAAGGCCGTCCCTTGCAAGGCACAGACCTCCTTGGCAGCTTTCGATGAGCTCTTCAAGGCACACTTCATCTTCAGCGTCAACTACCATGAATCCCTCTATAACTTCTATACGTCATCCAACCACAGTTTTTAACATTGATGTGGGACATGCCAAGGAAGTCCAGAGTCAGGGAACTAAGAGCAAGATTTTTGCACGACACTTGAGGTGATAAATATCCTTGGATGCAAATATGTTTCTTTGTTATGTCTGTAAGCACACCACAAAAGTTCTGCATTGCTTTGTCAGCATTTAAGACTCCACCATGGTCTATATCCTGGAAAGACGTTACGTTTAAAATGTGACAGTTGGGATGTTGTTTATCGTTTTGCACATATTCAGGTTTTTAAAAAGCATCTTGTTCATTTCCATAGAGATGCTGCTTTGACTTATACTGCTGACAATGTGGACACTCTGAATGAAGTTGGTGAGCCCTCAACTTCACAGGCAGTCAGTACAAACTCTCCTGTAACTACTCAGACCTCTACTGACAACAATCATATGTTAATATGTGTTCCTCTGTTGTTGCACAGTTGCAAGCATGTGGTGTTGCTGAGAGCACAGTCCAAGCAATGGTGGGTTCTATGGAGGAACTTGTTAATGACATTCATAGGGATGTAAGAGAGGCAGTTCTTGGCTGCACTTCAGAAATTCAAGGCACAGATTTGGAAAGAAAATTGAAAAATGTTTTTGATCGACTAAAAAATCCCTTTTCAACCTTAAATACTCGAGTCAAAAGACAGAAGTTCTTTGAGGAAAAGTGGGAAATTGTTGAACCTGTTGAGTATGTTCTTGGGGTGCGGTTTGATGTTCGCAGAGATCAAACAACAGGACTTTACAGTCAGGTCCCTGTAACAGATAAATTTGTGTATACGCCCATTCTAGGAACTCTTAAGTCTATGTTCAGGAATGCTGAATTATGTGAAAGTTTTTTGAAAGCAATCTTCACGAAGAAGGCATTTATAAAGACATATGTGATGGTTCATACTTCAAAAGTAACATTTTGTTTTCCCAGAAAAAACATGTTCTACAGATTCAACTCTATTTTGATGAGTTTGAGACAGCAAACCCTTTAGGTTTCAAGAAAGGAATTCACAAACTTGGTTGTATTTACTTTATTTGAGAAACCTTCCCCCCAAAATATAATTCTGTGTTGATGAATATACATGTTGTGACTCTTTTTCACTCACAAGACCTGAAAACTTATGGCTTTGATGACATCCTAAAGCCTCTTGTTGATGATCTTAAATTCTTGAAACTCAAGGAATTGAGGTGCCTTTCTCAGACTCACCATTGCTTGGTTCTGTTATACAAGTAAACAGGTGACAACCTTGGTTTACACGGACTGTTTGGTTTTGTTGAGTCCTTCAGTGCTACGTATTTCTGTAGATTTTGTTTGACAAGTAAGGATGAGTCACAGTCTGTCTTTACTGAAGATGACCCTGGTATGATTTTTCGTACAAAACAAATCCATGTAGAACATTGTGCAGCTCTACAAGAAAATCCTATGTTGGATTCAACATTTGGTGTCAAAAGACATGCTTACTCAATACATTGCATTTTTTCCACACTCTGACAACTATGCAGTTGACATAATGCACGATTTACTTGAAGGTGTAGTACAGTACGAACTCAAACTTGTCTTTCAGTACCTTGTCAACCAGAAGTATCTTTCTTTGGAATCGTTGTCACAGAGGATTCAAAGTTTCAACTATGGTTATATTGAGAGAAAAAATAGGCCAAGTGGGTTGAAAATGGATGAGGTTAGCAAGGATCTGGACTAAATGCAATTCAGTCTTGGTGTCTTGTGAGAAATGCTCCTCTTATTTTTGGTGATGTATTGGAAAGAAATAACTGTTACTGGAATCTGCTGCTCCTCTTGATACAGATTGGGAATATTGTGTTTTCACCCATTGTAACTAATGGTATGACTTACTATTTGAAGCACTTAATTAAGGACCCACCACAAGCTATTTAGATCTTTGTTTCCACAGAAAAGATTGCTTCCAAAGCATCATTTATGCTACATTATCCACGATGTATTAGAAAAATAGGTCCACTCCTTCATGTATGGTGCATGAGATTTGAGGCCAAACATAATTTTTTTAAAAGATCAAGTGAAAAATTTCAAAAATATCACAAAAGCATTGGTTAAGCAACACCAGAGACAGCTAGCTTACCACTGGGAGAATTTTGATTTTCAGAGATTCGAGTGTGGTCCAGTGAAGACAAAAATTATAATAGCTTGGACGGAGGTGAGGTTTTAAGTTTCTGCTTTAATGTAAGCACATACTGTGAAGTGTCAACCACTAATTGGGTGAAAAACTTTGGAAACCGAATATCAGATTGGTATGTTTGTTTGTACTGGAACAAAAACAGAAATTCCTATTTTCAGAAAAAGTCACCAACATCATTGTACATGATGAGCAAGCTTTCATTTTGTCTTGCAGAGTGGACACTCTTTATTTTGATGATCATTTCAAATGCATACTGTATCAGTGAGAGAGCAGATTCATTTTCTGTGTTTCCAGTTAAGGACTTGGTTTATTACAGACCCTATGACAAGCAGTTTTCTAATGAAATGTGTGAAAAAAACATACATTGTGCCACACTGCCATTTTCTATGAGTTCTGTTGTAGCTATTTGCAAAGCCAGTGTTTTATGTGGTGTGCTTGTTTAAAAATTACAGGTGGATTCAAAACTGCAACTTGTGTGGTTTTTCTTTGTAAATTCAAGTGGCATCTTTTGTTTTGGAAGTGAATTTGGGATTATTAATTGACTACCAGTAGTATTTTGAAAATCCAGATTTTGATTTAACACTTTCCATTGAGTTGATATATTTTAAACCTTATTCAGTGTTAAATTAACAGATATATGGTGTTAACTTTTGACACTACACACTGGTGTTAGGTAAATTCAACACTGATGTGTGTTAGATTTCAACTATTTGAGAGTGTTGTTTTAACTCTATCACGGTGTTAACTGTTTAACACTTTCAAAGTGTTATTTTAACTCAATCTAGAGTGGACCAATATAGACACTTTGAAAGTGTTGAATTCAACTCCCTAGGAGTTGAATTAACACTTCTAAATTTGCTGTGTGGAGCCACACCTGCCCTGTGTACCTGTGAGCCCTTCACATTAGTGTCAGTAGCTTACCTGTCGCTCTGCTATCAGAAATACACAGTAGCATTTTTTAAATTTCAGTTGGAAATTCAGAGCTTTATGCTCTACATTTGGTTACTTTGTGTTTGTTTGCTGCATGGAAATGAAAGTATTAACAATATTTATATGCATCTATTATTTTTTGAAGTAATGCCAACAAGGACTGTTGGCTCTTGGGCATCAGGCAATAATAACACAGGAAAGACCAAGGAGATCATTGTGGACTTTAGGAGGTCCAGGAAGACGGACCACACCCCCCTCTCCTCATAGATGGAGAGACAGTGGAGCGAGTGGAGAACATCAAGTTCCTGGGCCTCCACATCACATCTGACCTCTTCTGGTCTACCAACTCATCCCACCTGGTGAAGAAGGCACAACACAAAGGCTCTTCTTCCTCAGGAAACAGAAAGGGCTGGATTCTCCTCTCAGCTGCTCCTGAATTTCTACCGGGCCACAATTGAAAGCATGCTCTGCCTTAATGTGACGGTGTGGTTTGGCAGCTGCATGGCACTGGAGAGGAAACAACTGGCCCGGGTGGTAAGAACAGCACAGGGCATTGTGGGCTGCCCCCCTCCCAGACCTTGACTCTGTATATGCAAGCCGGGTCAAAAAGAGAGCAAGAGCCATCGTCAAGGACCCCCAGCCATCCGGGCCACAGACTGTTTTGCACCACTTCCATCAGGAAAGCGGTACAGGAGCATACGGACTCCCACCAACAGACTGAAGAACAAGTTTCTTCCCCAAACGCTGTCAGAGCCATCACCCCCCCCCCCCCCCCCCCCCCCCCCCCCCCCCCCCCCCCCCCCCCCCCCCCCCCCCCCCCCCCCCCCCCCCCCCCCCCCCCCCCCGCGCCCCCCACAGCACCA
>NW_022060202.1:0-36450 GCF_007364275.1 Archocentrus centrarchus
TGGTGCTGTGGGGGGCGCGGGGGGGGGGGGGGGGGGGGGGGGGGTTGATGGCTCTGACAGCGTTGGGGAAGAAACTGTTCTTCAGTCTGTTGGTGGGAGTCCGTATGCTCCTGTACCGCTTTCCTGATGGAAGTGGTGCAAACAGTCTGTGGCCCGGATGGCTGGGGGTCCTTGACGATGGCTCTTGCTCTCTTTTTGACCCGGCTTGCATATACAGAGTCAAGGTCTGGGAGGGGGCAGCCCACAATGCCCTGTGCTGTTCTTACCACCCGGGCCAGTTGTTTCCTCTCCAGTGCCATGCAGCTGCCAAACCACACCGTCACATTAAGGCAGAGCATGCTTTCAATTGTGGCCCGGTAGAAATTCAGGAGCAGCTGAGAGGAGAATCCAGCCCTTTTCTGTTTCCTGAGGAAGAAGAGCCTTTGTTGTGCCTTCTTCACCAGGTGGGATGAGTTGGTAGACCAGAAGAGGTCAGATGTGATGTGGAGGCCCAGGAACTTGATGTTCTCCACTCGCTCCACTGTCTCTCCATCTATGAGGAGAGGGGGGTGTGGTCCGTCTTCCTGGACCTCCTAAAGTCCACAATGATCTCCTTGGTCTTTCCTGTGTTATTATTGCCTGATGCCCAAGAGCCAACAGTCCTTGTTGGCATTACTTCAAAAAATAATAGATGCATATAAATATTGTTAATACTTTCATTTCCATGCAGCAAACAAACACAAAGTAACCAAATGTAGAGCATAAAGCTCTGAATTTCCAACTGAAATTTAAAAAATGCTACTGTGTATTTCTGATAGCAGAGCGACAGGTAAGCTACTGACACTAATGTGAAGGGCTCACAGGTACACAGGGCAGGTGTGGCTCCACACAGCAAATTTAGAAGTGTTAATTCAACTCCTAGGGAGTTGAATTCAACACTTTCAAAGTGTCTATATTGGTCCACTCTAGATTGAGTTAAAATAACACTTTTGAAAGTGTTAAACAGTTAACACCGTGATAGAGTTAAAACAACACTCTCAATAGTTGAAATCTAACACACATCAGTGTTGAATTTACCTAACACCAGTGTGTAGTGTCAAAAGTTAACACCATATATCTGTTAATTTAACACTGAATAAGGTTTAAAATATATCAACTCAATGGAAAGTGTTAAATCAAAATCTGGATTTTCAAAATACTACTGGTAGTCAATTAATAATCCCAAATTCACTTCCAAAAACAAAAGATGCCACTTGAATTTACAAAGAAAACCACACAAGTTGCAGTTTGAATCCACCTGTATTTTAAACAAGCACACCACATAAAACACTGGCTTTGCAATAGCTACAACAGAACTCATAGAAAATGGCAGTGTGGCACAATGTATGTTTTTTCACACATTTCATTAGAAAACTGCTTGTCATAGGGTCTGTAATAAACCAAGTCCTTAACTGGAAACACAGAAATGAATCTGCTCTCTCACTGATACAGTATGCATTGAAATGATCATCAAAATAAAGAGTGTCCACTCTGCAAGACAAAATGAAAGCTTGCTCATCATGTACAATGATGTTGGTGACTTTTCTGAAAATAGGAATTTCTGTTTTTGTTCCAGTACAAACAAACATACCAATCTGATATTCGGTTCCAAAGTTTTCACCCAATTAGTGGTTGACACTTCACAGTATGTGCTTACATTAAAAGCAGAACTTAAAACCTCACCTCCGTCCAAGCTATTAATAATTTTTGTCTTCACTGGACCACACTCGAATCTCTGAAAATCAAAATTCTCCCAGTGGTAAGCTAGCTGTCTCTGGTGTTGCTTAACCAATGCTTTTGTGATATTTTTGAAATTTTTCACTGATCTTTTAAAAAAATTATGTTTGGCCTCAAATCTCATGCACCATACATGAAGGAGTGGACCTATTTTTCTAATACATCGTGGATAATGTAGCATAAAATGATGCTTTGGAAGCAATCTTTTCTGTGGAAACAAGATCTAAATAGCTTGTGGTGGTCCTTAATTAAGTGCTTCAAATAGTAAGTCATACCATTAGTTACAATGGGTGAAAACACAATATTCCCAATCTGTATCAAGAGGAGCAGCAGATTCCAGTAACAGTTATTTCTTTCCAATACATCACCAAAAATAAGAGGAGCATTTCTCACAAGACACCAAGACTGAATTGCATTTAGTCCAAGATCCTTGCTAACCTCATCCATTTTCAACCCACTTGGCCTATTTTTTCTCTCAATATAACCATAGTTGAAACTTTGAATCCTCTGTGACAACGATTCCAAAGAAAGATACTTCTGGTTGACAAGGTACTGAAAGACAAGTTTGAGTTCGTACTGTACTACACCTTCAAGTAAATCGTGCATTATGTCAACTGCATAGTTGTCAGAGGTGTGGAAAAAATGCAATGTATTGAGTAAGCATGTCTTTTTGACACCAAATGTTGAATCCAACATAGGATTTTCTTGTAGAGCTGCACAATGTTCTACATGGATTTGTTTTGTACGAAAAATCATACCAGGGTCATCTTCAGTAAAGACAGACTGTGACTCATCCTTACTTGTCAACAAAATCTACAGAAATACGTAGCACTGAAGGACTCAACAAACCAAACAGTCCGTGTAAACCAAGGTTGTCACCTGTTACTTGTATAACAGAACCAAGCAATGGTGAGTCTGAGAAAGGCACCTCAATTCCTTGAGTTTCAAGAATTTTAAGATCATCAACAAGAGGCTTTAGGATGTCATCAAAGCCATAAGTTTTCAGGTCTTGTGAGTGAAAAAGAGTCACAACATGTATATTCATCAACACAGAATTATATTTTGGGGGAAGGTTTCTCAAAATAAAGTAAATACAACCAAGTTTGTGAATTCCTTTCTTTGAACCTAAAGGGTTTGCTGTCTCAAACTCATCAAAATAGAGTTGAATCTGTAGAACATGTTTTTTCTGGGAAAACAAAATGTTACTTTTGAAGTATGAACCATCACATATGTCTTTATAAATGCCTTCTTCGTGAAGATTGGCTTTCAAAAAACTTTCACATAATTCAGCATTCCTGAACATAGACTTAAGAGTTCCTAGAATGGGCGTATACACAAATTTATCTGTTACAGGGACCTGACTGTAAAGTCCTGTTGTTTGATCTCTGCGAACATCAAACCGCACCCCAAGAACATACTCAACAGGTTCAACAATTTCCCACTTTTCCTCAAAGAACTTCTGTCTTTTGACTCGAGTATTTAAGGTTGAAAAGGGATTTTTTAGTCGATCAAAACATTTTTCAATTTTCTTTCCAAATCTGTGCCTTGAATTTCTGAAGTGCAGCCAAGAACTGCCTCTCTTACATCCCTATGAATGTCATTAACAAGTTCCTCCATAGAACCCACCATTGCTTGGACTGTGCTCTCAGCAACACCACATGCTTGCAACTGTGCAACAACAGAGGAACACATATTTAACATATGATTGTTGTCAGTAGAGGGCTGAGTAGTTACAGGAGAGTTTGTACTGACTGCCTGTGAAGTTGAGGGCTCACCAACTTCATTCAGAGTGTCCACATTGTCAGCAGTATAAGTCAAAGCAGCATCTCTATGGAAATGAACAAGATGCTTTTTAAAACCTGAATATGTGCAAAACGATAAACAACATCCCAACTGTCCACATTTTAAACGTAACGTCTTTCCAGGATATAGACCATGGTGGAGTCTTAAATGCTGACAAAGCAATGCAGAACTTTTGTGGTGTGCTTTACAGACATAACAAAGAAACATATTTGCATCCAAGGATATTTATCACCTCAAGTGTCGTGCAAAAATCTTGCTCTTAGTTCCCTGACTCTGGGACTTTCCTTGGCATGTCCCACATCAATGTTAAAAACTGTGGTTTGGATGAACGTATAGAAGTTATAGAGGGATTCATGGTAGTTGACGCTGAAGATGAAGTGTGCCTTGAAGAGCTCATCGAAAGCTGCCAAGGAGGTCTGTGCCTTGCAAGGGACGGCCTTGTGATCAATGATGATGTAGTATCTTTGGATGCTGCTCTTGTTTTCACCAACACACAGGAGGAAGGGCTGTCCCGGTTCCACACCAGCAAGGAAGGTTTCGACACTGGCTCCCATCTTTGACAAAATGTATAGAAGAGGAATGATAGGAATCCATGAAATATAGCACAGCTACATTCAAATAGCTAACAAAGCCAATAAGAAAGTGCTTCAACACAAGAAGTAGGATCATCAGAATAACCACATAAATACAGTATGATTTGCATACCTGCAGATATCTCACAACATGGTCCACAGCTTGACATGAGCTGATTTTGGCACTCTTCTTGTGGCCTTTGGAGGTAGGTGGAAGCAAGTGAAGCAACAGTAGAATGCTTGACAGGTCACTGTCCCAGCCTAGGGGAAACACAGGTAAAAGACACATTCAAATGATACATAACTGATATTTTAAAGAGTGAGCCAAACTAACCAGACCCACCTGTGTCGTGCTGCGAATACAAGAGCTCTTCAATGTGCTCATTAGAAGTCAGTTTTCTGCACTCTGTCAGGATCCTAGGTTTGAAAAAAGTAGGCCATTTTGCCAAAAATCTGCCCGACACCTCCTCTCCAAACATCATGGTGAAGTCCTGGTCAATCTACAGAAGAATGTGCATCTTTATACTATTTCATGTTGAAAGTGTATACTTTGAGTGATGATTCACTTAATAATAATAATAATATTAATAATAAGTTGTTTGTCTTACCAAGCCAGTGATGTTAAGGAATCGTGGGAAGACATCCAAGACTGTTGAAGAGCACTGTTGATCTTGAACCAGTGTTTGACGATACTGAAATGTGGCCCTCATCTTCTCTTTGACTGCCGATTCATCAGTTGAATATTTCAAAAAGGATATCGCTTCACGACACTCCTCACCAAGCAGCTGCTTATCGGTGCAGGAAACCTCTCTCTTTCTCTTTGGACTATCTTGATAGGCTGTGCTGGTGGAGGATCTCCGGTACTGAGCTGCCGAGTTGCGCTGAACAGTTTTTATTCTCCAAGCCAAGTAGCCAGATCCACTCTGTTGGTCATAGAAGTGTTCCTGTGATAGTAAAAATACAAAATTGTAGAGCAAATTCAGAATATATTACTACTGAATAAACTGACATAAAAGACTTTCATTTAAAAACTTACATATCCATTGTCTGAATATGGATCTTTGAGGCTGGGAAATAGAGAGATGATGCCCAAAGCATATTTAGTTCTCACAGAGACTGGTGGGGATCATCCTGAAAGATAAATATGACATAACTACAACAATTCTATCAGGATTTAAAGGGACAAATTCTACTGGTATTTGCTTCAATGAGTTTTAGTCTCTCTCAAATTGTCAGTTTTTATGTCATGCTTTAGCCATTTGATGTTTATTTCCATTATAGGATATATTAAAGAAATTGCTTTACTGATATGCAATGTCCTAAACTGAATGTGCTCTTTTAAACATTTTTAAAGTATAAATATGAATATTGATGTCTTACCCATGAATTTCAACCATGTTGGCCACAAGGAGGTTTACCAAACGTCTTCTTGTGCCATCCGTCAGTGATCGCAGTTTATCGTATTCATCCAAAATAACCTGTCACCTGGTTTAAACCTGGAGAGCATTTCTCACCATCTACAAGATACGCATCAAATAGTCAGAAATTTCATCAATCTTTTATCAACATCAAATTCAACAAACAACCCACAGTTGTTTAACAGCAAAATTCTTTGTGCCTGATGTTTTAACATCATTTGTTACAAAAGCTGCACACCTCTTTTGCTGCTTCCCGTTCAGCATGTGTTCTCGTCCCTCCGTTGTTGTGAACAATCACTGTGGCATCAGATGAGTCAGAAGATGCTAGCAAGGAGTCTCCAGAAACTGACACAGATGAATTGTCTGACATGGTTGACTCCAGCGAAGTAGATGATAAATCATGTTGAAGCACAACTGGAAACAGTGGAAAAAAAATGTATACAGCAAATGGATAAAATTTGTTCTAAATACTTTATTTTTCTAAATTCGTGACCTACTCCGTCCTCAACAAGGCTGAGCCTCACCTGTTGACTTCTCAGTTGTCACCCTAACAGTAAGGTTCCCTGCTTGCAAAAGATCCTCAAACACATCTGCATCAACCTCTGTCCCTGATTCATCTGTCAAGTGTAGCTCAGTCTCAAGAGCAAGACCTAGCTTCACAATGACTGATAAAAATATTATATTAGAGCAATGGAAAAACTTTTTATAGCCGGTTTTATAGCAAATAGTCCATTTACACAAACATTCTGTACTATATGAAAACTGATGCCAACCTTTCTGAAGAAATGTGCTGAAGTCATCATAACCATCTTCAGTCTCAGCTACTTTGACATACTTCTGTCGTTTCTCCAAACTCACCTTCACCAACATGATGTACTAATGAAGAAAAAAAGAAAAGGCAACCAAATGTGCCATTATTTACAGTATATTCACCGTGAATGTGTAGAGACAGAAACATTTTTGCTTTGCTTTATCACATGAAATCGACTGCGGAAATGCTTCTTTGATTCTCATATGCACAAGTCATGCCAACCAGTCCCCACCTAAATAATGGGAGCCAGCACCAAGGTTAATAGTTTGGGATTTTACATATAGTTAGGTTTAGTTAGTTTTTACTTTTGTTCTCCAATTCAGTTAGTTGTAATTAGTTTCAGAGTGGTTTTGATCATTTTTATTAGTTTTATTTTTGGTTTAATGCTTAGTTTAATTAGTTTTAGTATTTTCATACTTAAACAGGTGCAAAGATTCAAGGCGTACAAGTGAGGTACTGTTACTGAATTGTCCTCGCTGCTTTTTAAAAACATCCTTGCAAGCCATTAGCCATGTAAAAGAAACTGCATTGTAAAAATGTTAAATGAACAGCAAGTGTTGTAACCCTGCAATGTAACACCAGTGCAAGCGGAAGTAAACTACTGGATTCCGCTACGAATTATGGGTAATGGGCGCGAGGTCAGGAATGTCGTCATGACGACTAACAGCACCAACACCCATAAATAAAGAGTTTGACAATATAACATCACTTGAAGGTATAAACATGACAGTGACGTTATTTTTTTATATGCATGGAGAGCTGCAGCATTGAGTAAGTTATAAAAACTCACCAGATTTCAGACCTTTATTACCCATGGCAGCAGGTGATGGCGGGAGGGTATGCGACCCTGTTGCCAGCTCCGCTAACAAGCTAAAGTTAAAACTTTTTTTTAATTTAGCCCAAAACTTAGAAAATGATAAATAAATAAACTACTCCTGCCGATTAAAGCTCCGGGTTTAGCAGCAGGACTTGGTGTGGCGGCCCGGTGTGTTTTTTCTCTAGGAACCCTCCAGCTATTCTTCCAGCAGCAACATACCACCGGCCTCTCATAGCTTTTCTGATTTTAGCACCTGTCCATCGACAAGCAGGAGCTCAAGCCCCGGGTCCAGCACAGGCACTCTACCCCTCGATACATTATGCCATATTAAAGCCAAGACCGTCAAGAAAACGACACCACAGCTAAATATGTTAACTCAGATGGCCTTCAGATTTTCTAAGTTTTAATGTTCAGCTAACCCGACACCTCATGCTACACCAGTTTGGCTAGCTTTAACCTCTCACAAAAAATTGCAGTGTACATATATACCGTGATATCCAAACGCATATACTTACGTTAAGCAAACTATGTATAATCAATAACTTGCGCAAAGGAAAATGAATGCAGCCATAAAAATATCATGCAAAACTTACCTTTTCACGATGGTAAGCTCCAGACTGCATGAGACTGTGCTGTCCCCGCTCTTGAACAAACACGTCACAGATACGTTGAAATTCTGGGAGCAACTCTGTCAGGTGTTGATTTAAACTTAACACCAGATAGAGTTACTTAAATTTAACTCCCTGGAATAACACCAACTCTTTTGGGAAACTAACACTATATCGTTGACTAGACTAAACAAGTGTGAATTAACACTGTATTTTAACAGACAACAACAACACTTGAAATCTAACACTTCTAATTTTGGCTGTGGCAGAGCAGTGGTTAGATGTGTGTAAAATGTCACATAGGGAGTCACTCAATCTGGATCTCAGCAGTTCTTGTTGAAGTTCAGAACAGTGAAAATCTGCTCACACAAACATGTGGAGCCAAACAAGCTGAACATTTTCTTTGTTAATCTCTGGAACTTGATCTTATCCAGCTGTCGGTGTTGTGCCAAATTCATTTCAAAAAAATAAATGACTTCCAATGTTTTACTGTGTTTTTTTATGTATGATGTCTTTGCTTATATTGGTGAGTAGACTGTAGTTTTGTCCTGCTCAGTTGGTAGTATTCTTATTTCTGACACTGCCTACAGTGGGAAACTAGTAAGGCATATGTCAGGGGTATGATAATTTCATTTTCGGCCAATAAAAGGAAGCAAAAGCTAAGAAAACAACAGAGCTTAGCAAGGAACTCAAAGCAAAAGAGAAAGCATATATCGAGTCCCTGTCTGCTCGGCCGTTAAGGAAATTTCTGCAGTTAAGTCTCTCTTAACAGCCCTACTCACCAACAAGAGGAGACTAAACTTAAATTTGTGAGACAAGAGATCTTATGAACATGGCGATAAAACAGGGAGGGTATTTGGCTTAACTTACGAGGAGGAGGAAAGAAGAGCAGATTGCCATTTATTCGCTGTCATTTGTGATGATAACAGGGACATCGGTACATGACTGCATTCAAATAAATCCCATCTTTAAGCAACTTTTATCATGACTTAAGTCTCGGGACAGTCAATAGATACATAAACTAATGGAGTACTTTTTCTCACACATTAAGCTACCCACCATTACAGCGAACAAATATTCTTAATGCACCCATTTCCAGAGAAGAAGTTGTAAATGCTATCAAGAAGTTAAAAAGTGGGAAAGGCTCCTGGGCCTGACGGGGTTTACTGGTTGGGTATTGAAAGGATGAATGATGTGAGGCTGAGTACCAGCAATCCTGTTATACTTAACACAGTTAAAGCCTGGCGTTTGGTACGTCATCTGATAGGGGTTTCAATGTATGGAGGGATAGGGGGATTATAATGCTGAAAGATGTTTTTTCTGACATCACACTGATGTCATTTGCACAACTGTCCATGAAACATAATCTCCCCATACACCTCAGAAAGTATATAGCTGCACCCCTGAACACAGGAGAAATGAGGAGCAGGAGAGAGGAGACGGTCAGATCACGACTCAGACTTGGACACATTGGTTTAAATAGCACATTATTTATAACAGGTAAACACCATGCAGGAAAATGTGGTGGAGAAGATGAGACCAAAGAACATGTTTCTATCAGGCCATATTCCATTTTTTAAAAACAGACTAATTTGTTTAGTGGGAGGTTTTTATTGTTTTTTGGGGGGGAGTTACATTTAAGTCCACACTGCATACCAGTTTGCAGCAGCGCTGCACTGTCTCACCAATAAAATTAAAAGGAAGAAGAGGAAGTGGAAGAGAGCTGGGCAGTTTCTCAGTGCCAACTACAGAAATCCACAAACGGCCCTGGTTTGTTAACAGCCATTAAAACAAGAAGAAGAACAAGGAAGTGAAGCTGAAAATGGAAAAAGGAAGTAAACGGACATTAAAATAAAAAGCTGTTTTTGAAGGGAAAAGAAATAAGCACTTTTTTCCTTTGTTTCAAAGGAGAGACGTTTGGATTATGGCAAAGAATGAGGACAGTTAGACTCCTGATACTTCTCTGCTACTCTGTCTGTGTGACTGCAGGTGAGCATAATAAACCGTCCTTACTGTACTAACAGGTAATTGTGTTACCGGGCTAGGAGGGAAAAATCTCTGTATTTTATTTGTTTCTGTCGGCCTGCACCGCATGTAAAACACCGGGACTTTAATTTTGATTTTGTTGCTTGATTGTACTACATGGTATCTGTATTCCAACAAAACAACAAACACACAAAAAAGAAAAAAGT
The DNA here is from genome assembly GCF_007364275.1 of Archocentrus centrarchus. Classification (NCBI taxonomy): domain Eukaryota; kingdom Metazoa; phylum Chordata; class Actinopteri; order Cichliformes; family Cichlidae; genus Archocentrus; species Archocentrus centrarchus. The sequence continues at coordinate 9,977 of NW_022060202.1, forward strand.
AATGATAACGCAAAGTAATCAAAGCTTCTCTTACTGAAGGTAATTCACTTTTTCAGCTTGGCCTAGATAGTAGAATCTGCTCCCAGAAAAAGTGTGGGTCCATATATTTCCTGAACCGTGGAACCACAGGGTGTCCATTGGTAAATGGAAATGTAAATGGACTAGCTCTTATATAGCGCTTTTCTACTCAGTCAGAGCACTCAAAGCGCTTACACAACATGTTTACATTTACCCATGCACTCACATTCATACAAGCACTTCCATGTTTATACTAAGCTAAGTGCTTTTAATTAACTAGCATTCACACACATTCATACTCCGACAGGATGGTCGGAGAGCAACTTGGGGTTAAGTATCTTGCCCAAGATACATTGGCATGTAGCCTGGAGTAGCCAGGAATCGAACCGCTGACCTTCCGATCAGTAGGTGACCTGCTCTACGTACTGAGCTACAGCCACCCCATACTAACGGTGGACTATTCTCAATAGTCCACCGTTTCATCTGTTAGGGCCACATCCCTTATAAAATTAATAAAAGTCTCCAAATCTTCTCAAACAGTTGTTGCTTGGATTTATGAATATATTTTATTGTTTCAAGTGCCGAGCGAGATAACATCTGCTTTAACCGCTGGGTGGTGCTGAATCTGCTGATGTTTCTGCAGGTCAAAGCTGGACACTTTGTTGCAGTCAGTACACTGAGGTCTATAAATGCACATTAAGCTTTGCTATAATTCTGCTTCTCTGCATATAGAACCATCAGAAATCATTTGGGTCTACTATAATCTGTTTAGGAATTATTTTCAGTTATGTTCTTTACCTCCTCCCAAAATATTTTTATCTGCCTGCATTCCCACATGCAGTGAATTAATGTTCCTATGGAGACACACTTTGTACATGTCTGCTGTGTTTTTACCATTTAAATTGTAGGACTCTAAGACAACTATTTATAGACATTGTGTGAACTTTAGCACATGTTTTTCCCACTCTTGCTCACTAAAAATTTGTGTCAAATCCTCATTCCAGGACATTAATTTATATTTTGAATTCTCTGATGAGTTTGATATCAACATGTTATAGAAATCTGATGATGCCTTTTCTTAACCCTCATAATGTCCTGTTGTTTTTTTTTACCCCAAATGAAATCTATTGCTATCAAAATATGTTTTGCATTCATCCAATGATTTGAAAATAAGAGGGGCTGTTCGATACTATGCGCTTTATGATTAGAATCAATTTTAAGCAATTTGATTGAATTTTGCATTTTTATTTAATTTAAAAACATCTGTTGTAATATGGGGTCAAAAAATGACAGTCAAGCCAAGTGGGGTCATTTTGACCACAGAGGACAATGCGTGTAAGGAAATCTGGAGGACATTACAAGGTTAAGTTATTTTTCGCTTTTTCCAACAGTGAAAGGGGACATTTGTTAAGACTGCTCAGATTTGCTTTTACAAACTTCTCATTTGAATATATTAAAAGTTGTGTGTGACATCAGACTCTGGAAGATAGAGGTCATTAATGGTTTTAAGTCCTCTGGATGTGTCATGGGAAATGAAGGACCCAACTGTGGGAGCAACTGTTAAAAGTTTAAAGCTTTTATTTGCACAAATCAGAAGGTGAGTTTGTAGGTTAGGTCCGAATGTAAGCAGGGGGAACTCACTTCCAGCACTCTGTTGGCCAGACGAGGCTCTCTCTTTGACTCGTAACTTCTTGCTCACTCGTACAGTCGGGCTCTGCTCTGCACACAAACAATAATACGCTTTTCTACCAACAGGGTGCCAGTATTTGAACCGTTCAGCAGTTTTTTCACCGCGAACGCATTTGGTGCTCGGCTGAAAAATGGGTTCAACTCGGCTGGTCTCGAACCAAGAACGCATGACAAAAGCGGCAGAAGGGCGTGACTCTGTCATCTCAACATAAAGTTTTCTGCCGTATTACACAGGGGCGCTGCTATATACTTTCTGAGGTGTATGCGGACACATTTTCTGTTTTGTGCCCCGGAGAGCTTTCTTTTTGCCTCACCATCTCTAGCTACCTGTGCTCAGATGATAGCACGATTCAAATAAAATAATCGAACTTACTGGCAGTGCAAACATAGGTATCTTAACATAAACAATCCTGCAAAAATTAGCAGGTAATGATAAACTTATTGATTAAACATTGTACAGCTTTGTACCCAGAATTACATTAGAAACACACTGGTAAATATGACTCACTTTTTCTTTAAAAATACAAGGCATCACCATAACTTGGTACCTAAAATAACTTCTGTCAGGTAAACAGGTTTTTTGTGAAGGAAGACACCTGAAACACTTTAATTAAAAAAGTAAAACATTTAATATATTAAAGGATCAGAAAAAGTACACATGGCCATGTGGGGGCTCAGAGTAAGAGTGTGCACTCTCTCCCTCTGAGCCCGTGTTCCTGTCTAACCAAAACATTTTTATACAGCTCGTCATTATCTAAGCATAAACAATCTCTGGGTGCTATGAGTTGACCTTCGTCATCCAGGCTCATTCCAGCTGGTTTTCATGACCCAGATTCCTCTCAGTCATAGGCACATCTTCTTCCTGATGTTCTAATTTAATCAATACAGAGAAATCTTGTCCAGATTAGTGACAGAACATGGTGACGTTGGTAATGTTCTAATTGTACGTTCGATGGCTGGTCCTCAAGATTAGGTGCACTGAAACAGAGAAGTTAGAACTTTCTGATCAGTTGCTCTCTGTCTAATGTGTTATTTAATTGTTTATTATTTGGTTGATCCACTGTTTATTAATCAATTTACTGGAGTTTACCTTTAAACATTTGTCCTTTTTTCACTGAGTAAAAAATAATCCCTAACAACTCCCTCCTTTTTCACACCATTCAGGTGTGAAAATTTAACACCCCTATGGTTATTAACCTATTGATTAACACTAAAAACAACATGAAAACAAACAAAAATGGCATGAATATAATATATTTAAAGCACAACAAGTCACTACAAACCAGAATTGCTCTCATGATATTTCTGTGAGCCTCTGACTTTTGTAATCAGTGTTTATGCTTCAAAAGGTCACACACACACACACACACACACATTTGTTAGAGACAGACAGAGGGAGAGAGCAGCTCTCTTTTTCAGTAAAGAATGGAAAAACATATAAAAAGCTTTCTAAAGCATTATTATTATTAGCACTCTTATTTCCTAAATTCACCTCCTTTTCTATAAAGTAAGACCAAACAAACAGAAATGCCTAACAAGTGGACTAAAGCACGAGACACAAGATCATAAAACATAACCTCAGATATATCTGTTTAGAGCACATCACATGAAACAAATATTTATTATCACACTTTCATCAATTAGTATTTATTTACTGAATAACTGATCCTGTCATTACAGGTTCAAACCCCCCTTTTCTATGTCTTTTCCCAGGTGATCAATTCCTTAGGAAAATAGGGAAAGTTTGAATTTGTCCATCTGATTCTCAAAACATTTTCCCATCATTAAAGATACAGGATTTATTTATTTATTTGAGTTCTCTACTAATTTTGACAATGCTCTGGAGAATTGAACTGCTGTGGTTAAATATTATTTAGACTGAGTAAACCACACAAGTAACATCTGTTATTTTATTCTGCTGTTAATGATGTTCCAGTTTTCCAGTCAGCCTCTGTAAGGTTAATCAACATTCCTGATTTAATATTATAATTAACCCAATCTAAGTTTTGTTTAATTATGACCCAAAGGCATACAGTGACACAAACTCTGCTGCTGTACCTTAAATTTGTTAGGAACTCCAACAGGAACTCTTAGGCATAAAGAAGCCTTTCAGGCTGATTGTTTTATTACAACCTGGACTAATTCAGACACCATCCCATTTTCCCAAGACTCCCATCCTCCACACGTCAGTCCTCTGTTTGGCAAACCAGGGATTTTTAATGCCAGTTATACTCCGATAACAGGCCATCACACTGAGATGTTCCCATCCACAGTGTGACGGACAGGGGTTCTAGTCCGAGGCAAAACATTCCCTGTAAAAGGCACATTTCCTTATCAGGCCATAGCGGGGAGCAGTTACTGGTATCTTTGAAAACTAGTCCAGTTGTATTAAGTTGTACTGATTTTTCCTGCTGTCTTTAGTTTGAAAAGTTGAGTCTTGAACTGCAGGTCTTTGGGGTCAAAATTCAAATATGAATAGAACCTGCGGTCTGATCAGGTCTAACTGTTCAACATAGTTTTATTTATTAATTTTACCCACTAAATATAACTCCCTGACTCAAAGACTATCAAATTAAAATGTACACACTACAATTTGCCAAGAGACATATTTAACAGCAGAAGTTTATGTTTGAAAGATCTATTATTCAGTGTCTTCATATTAAAGATCTCTTGATTAGTTTAACCCAGTCTAAATTTCTCTATTCTAGAAATGATTCAATCTATTCAGATAAAAAATAAAAAGGAATTAATGCTCTGAAATCAACACTTAATACAGATTTAGGTCAGAAACCAGGAAAAATATCAATATATGCTAAAGCTCACACAGTCTATGATTAGTCATCCTAGAATCCTATAGTTTAATTTTGCACATGGGTACATGTGTTATACCCATGGAATAAAATGAAAACAAAAACACTAAAGACTAAAGGTAGAAGCAAACATAAAGAAAAAAACATATAAAATTGTGATACCAAGATCCAACAGTACATTGCCTATGGGAATTCAGCAGGGAGGAAAGGAGCCAGTTTTGAATCTGTTCTTTACTTTTCACTTAAAAATTATACAATTTTAGGGTAGCTCCCTCCTTTTGGTCTCCAGAAACACCCAGGTTTAAGACTTTACTGGCCAATTCTGGCCCCCAAACCTTATATTTCACATTTCAGAATTTAGCCATTTATTTTCTCTTTTTTTTTTTTGTTAAAATTGATTAAAAATAAAAAAAAACAATAAAAACAATATTCATTGCAAATGATATTTGTCCTCATTCTCTTATTATTTGGTTATCTTTCAATGACAGCATTAGAATTTGAGTTTCATTAAGCATGTTATTCAATGTATTGTAATGGAAAACTTGCCAAAATTACAGATATTATTGTTATCTTAATTGCTAAAAAGAAAGGGAAAACTAATTGGACTTAATTCTGTCTTACATATACAAACAATCTGCTTTCTATTTAGAATGACACAGTTTTAGTGTTAGTGAGAGAAACCTTGATTATTTTACTGTCATGACTCCATTTATTTATTTTGTACTCTGTGTAATTTGTGTATCTTTATTGGTCTTGCTCTGAATATAACACCATGTAGTGCAGTCAGTCAAAATTATTCAGGTGAGTCTGAAATGTTGTGGTAATTCTCTGGTCAGAGGTCATACTCACACATCTAACTGAAATCAGGACGTGTCCCTCCTTAGACCTCATGTCAAGAAAAAACAATAATTAGTGTTATAAGAAACAAAGCAGATATTCCTGTGGCTTTCCAATGATAAATTATCCAAACAAATTATGAGTCAGACTACTGAGAATGTTCAGACTGGAATTGAAACATTGCAGTCAGTTGTTATTTTCTTGCAGTTCCTTGACCTTTGACCACTAATGTGTTTTGGTTCTTCACTGAGAGCCTGTGACTGAGCGTGCTTAAGGCCTAATGCTCCCCATGTCGAAGAGAACCCCTGTTGATGACTCTCCTCCTGGTCTCAGACTTTACACAGAGGTCAAGAAACTTACAGTTCACCTGTTCGTCTGAAGTTGGGCCTTCTTACTGAGGGTCATGTGGAACCAGGAGCCTTTTTCCTGAGTCTTTAGAGTCTGTTAGTCTGCTCAGGAGAGCTTGGTGTGATCTTGAACACCTCGATCTGCACCAGTTTCTTTATTGGTACCTGATCCAGTCTCCTGCAGCCCCAGTGTTGTTGTTCAGGCTCCTGTTACAATGAAACTAAGAAATCTTTATTAGTTAAATCTTTACTCTTCTCCTAGTTTATATCCCTCCTTTGAGACATAAACTCTGTTTTGTCTCACTAATTAACCTTAATTTAGCTTATTTATCTAAAGGGCATACTCAGTTTTATATCATTAGCTTTTGGGATTTTTTTCTTTAATGCTTAATTTAATATCAGATTGTTCATACATTCAAATTTAAATGTTCTCTGCTTTTCTCTTATAACGTTAGCTTTAAACAAATCTACCAAATAAACAAATTAAATGCACAAAAGAGAAAATCAGATGATTTTATTTTATCCTACATGTTTTGCATTGTAACAGAGCGGCAGCTCAAGGTTTGGCACTTTGTTTTGCTTTGATTCAAGTGTGTCACAAAATATTCACACAGACTGATTTGTGTAACTTTTCTTTTTAAGGTTTCACCAATACTGTGCTCCTCATGGAAATTTTCTTGAAATTTAACAACAATTTGACATAATTTGTGATGATCAAGGCATTTGTCTGCTGTATTGGCTTTTATTTTAGGAAAGTCAATTAAGTTTAGCTTTTCTCCACTAATTGTCTCTAATCAGATAGAGTCAGGGACCCACGAGTGTGCTCCCCTTTAAATAAAAGAAATAAAATTAAAGAGTAAAATCAAAACAAAATAAGTAAAATAAAACAATAAATGAAACAAATATATCTGCTTCTCAGTGTTTCTAAGGGGTTTATCCCCTCCCCAATTTTCCCAAGATATTCAGGATTATTTATCAAACCACTCTCTAAGAATGTGCAAAAAGAAAAGAAAGAAAAGAAAAGAAAGGGAGTGAAATAAAAATATTTTTGCTCCCCAGGGGAACAAGAGAACTAAGCAAAGTCCTAGACAACCAAAAAATCAAGAGAGAAAAAGGAATAAAAATAAAACTGAGAATGCATTTTTTTTAAATAAAATAAAATAAATATATGATATTCTCTAAAAATAATGAACTCCTGACTGTCCTGTCCCTTTCTTTTTTTTTTTTTTAAATCCTTCAATGGTAGCAATACTCACTTTGTATCAGGGATAAACCTTATCCCTGAGAGCTCTTGACCCTCACTCCCTAACTCTACTATCCATACCAAAAACAAATAAACAAACAAACAAAAGCAAAAAAAGGGAAACAACAAAAAATTGAAAACAAAACATTAAACAAAACAACTTATTTCACTCATAACTCATTTTTTCTCACTCACACGCACACAAGCTGTGTCTCTCTGACACACACACAAACTTAGATTCACACGCACACACGCAGCAATGCTGTAGTGACAGACACACACACACACAAATGCTGAGAGAGACGCACACACATTTGCACAAACACACTCCAGATGTTAAACTTTACAACAATTTTCCATTTTCTCTTTCTCTCTGTGTCTGTCTCTGAGCCACACACACTCACACTCACTCCAGTTGTTTTCTTTCTCTGCTCACCACACACACACACACACACACACACACACACACACACACACACACACACACACACACAACTGACTCAGATACACACAGACAGATAGCAACAGAAACGGTTTCCTTTTCCTATGTGATCAGCTCTAGAGTTTTTCCCAGATTTTGTTTTCTTTTGTTTTCCAGGTGCATAATTTAAAACCAAGAATTTATTTAAGCTTTTGCTTTATCTAATAAATTAGCGGGGGACGTCTCCTCCTTTTTTTTTTTACATTTACTGCAACCTTGATATTTGTCCTCTGCACTTTATGCACCCTTAATTTTTTTACCGGTTTCTTTAGTATGTCATCCCTTTTTTTTCACTGCAGTATCAGCCCACTTGTTCCCACACACACAGATACACACATATACACACACACATATACACACATAGAGGCCTCTTCATTCACACTTTTAGTTGCAACTTTTACTAACAATTTCATGCCAATTTCTTAGTCTCTATTTTATTCACACAACACTTTTGTTACAATTTTTATTTACTGCCAACGTGTTACCATGAGAGTTGACCCAGTCAAATCCTTATTTTATCTCAATGAAACTACTTTAGTGTACGCTACAAGAAAGCCAATATTTTACTGTCTTAGGCAGCTATGAGCCTCTGCCCGTAGGCCAACGCAAGTGTCTATCCAGAAATCCGCCTCTGGTAAGCCGACAGATAAATTGACAACATTCAGTAATTTTTGCAAAATTATTACTATTTTATATGTCTCTCATGGTATAATGCCAATTGTCACACTACTGTTGCTGTGGATATAAGGAGTTATCTCTATTCATTAGAACATTTTCCAGCCACACACACTTCTTGGTTTTATTAAATAAATTTGATCAATAGTCTATTGCTATAGGGCAGTTTTATGTTTCCTTCATCTCTCACAATCCTTTTTTCACTCATTTCAACTCTTATCACTTCACTTATTTTATTTCTTTCACCCATTATCTTTTTATTCATTTTTTAAAGTCAATCCCTTTTTGTTTTTCTGACACTTTAATATTTTCAAGCTTTAAGCAGTTTAACAGATCCTCTAAAATTTGTTCTAATAGCGCTTTGAGTGCTCATACTGAGTAGAAAAGCGCTATATAAGAGCTAGTCCATTTACCATTTACCATTCTCTCGTGACATTTCCTCCTCCTCACTCACAAAAAATTTCAACGTCCAATTCTGCAGAATTCGGTTATTTACAAACCACAGGTTTCTGCTTACCTTATTTATGAGGCACCCCTGTGAGTGTTTTGAGGAGTTCAAGTTTCAAGCTGAGTCCTGGAGAAAATATTCCCCTTTGTCCTCTTTTGCCAATCATCCTCCTTCACAAATCACCTGTCATTACCTGTTATCAGTTCTTTATCACGGGGTCACCATCTGTCAGGTAAACAGGTTTTTTGTGAAGGAAGACACCTGAAACACTTTAATTAAAAAAGTAAAACATTTAATATATTAAAGGATCAGAAAAAGTACACATGGCCATGTGGGGGCTCAGAGTAAGAGTGTGCACTCTCTCCCTCTGAGCCCGTGTTCCTGTCTAACCAAAACATTTTTATACAGCTCGTCATTATCTAAGCATAAACAATCTCTGGGTGCTATGAGTTGACCTTCGTCATCCAGGCTCATTCCAGCTGGTTTTCATGACTCAGATTCCTCTCAGTCATCACAGTCAGCACATCTTCTTCCTGATGTTCTAATTTAATCAATACAGAGAAATCTTGTCCAGATTAGTGACAGAACATGGTGACGTTGGTAATGTTCTAATTGTACGTTCGGTGGCTGGTCCTCAAGATTAGGTGCACTGAAACAGAGAAGTTAGTACTTTCTGATCTGTTGCTCTCTGTCTAATGTATTATTTAATTGTTTATTATTTGGTTGATCCACTGTTTATTAATTAATTTACTGGATTCACTGAGTAAAAAATAATCCCTAACACTTCAAATCTGCCCCCCACCCCACACTTTTTTTAAGCTTGGACACAATGGGGATGAAAACTGAAAGCATAAACACATTACTACTTACTACTCTTTTTTTTTCAACACAAGAACATATCAACGTACAGTTCAGCCTTTATACTTTCGATCTGGCTTACAAATCAAAGTTCCTGATCAAGATGGCGGCACGCACAGACGCAGCGGCTCACGGCTCTTCCTTTCGGTGCTCTTTTTTGTACTTTTTGTATTTCATATTTGTTAGTTTTGGTGCATTTGTCTCTGCAAACAACTGCTACACACGCCAGGATCTTGTGGACATTGGCTACCGGCACAAGATATCAGTATCGAGTGATTTTCACTACACTCATAACATCCCAGACGCAATAGCGAGACTGCCGGGTGCTCCGTGGATTGTTATCGGGTCTGGAAGGTGCCACCGATGGCGGAGGGAGAGGAAGCAGAAGCGGGGCTGCAGGTCCGGCTTTATGCTGAAGCTGAAATGCCAACCACACAGGCCTCCTCTGCCAAGCCTGTATCTCTCCAACGCCAGGTCCATGGTAAATAAAACGGACAACCTAGAGTTAGAGCTGGCTGTAAATCGCTATGTTCGTGACTGTTGTGTAATGATTATCACCGAGACCTGGCTAAACCCCCACATTCCCGATGCTAGCGTGCAGCTAGCAGGCCACTCTGCTACGCGGAGATCGGACCAAGGACTCCGGTAAGAGCAGGGGAGGGGGTCTCTGTATTTACGTGCATGAGGACTGGTGTAACAACGGAACAATCATAGACAAACATTGTTCCCCAGACCTCGAGTACATGTCTGTAAGATGTCGGCCTTTTTTTCTACCCAGAGAGCTAACAGTAGTGATCGTCACAGCTGTGTATATAGCTCCCGATGCTAACGTTAGCATGGCGCTCTCTCTCCTGCTGAACGCCATTAACGAACAGCAGCGGGTCCACCCCGACGGTGTTCTTATTATCGCGGGAGACTTTAACAAGGCCAACTTAAAGACTGTACTCCCGAAATTCCACCAACATGTCAAATGTTCCAAGAGGGGAGAACACTCTTGACCATGTTTACTCCAACATTAAGCACGCTTACAGAGCCAAACCCCCCCCCACCTCGGCCAGTCCGACCATCTTTCCCTGCTGCTCACCCCAGCATACACCCCCCTCAGACGGAAAGCCAGGCCTACTGTAAAAACCATTACAACCTGGCCTGAAAACGCACTCTCCGACCTACAGGACTGCTTTGAGTACACAGACTGGGACTTATTCGAACACGAGGACCTAGAAACATTCACAGGGACGGTACTGGACTACATTAAGTTCTGTATCGGAAATGTGACTGTTAGCAAAAACATCCGGGTTTTCCCTAACCAGAAACCCTGGATGAACAGCCAGGTCCGTTCACTCCTCAAAACCCGTGATGCTGCCTTCAGGTCAGGCGACAGAGCTCTGTACAGTGCTGCTCGAGCTGACCTGAAAAGAGGAATTAAAAAAGCCAAAACGGACTACAGGAGGAGAATAGAGCCCCATCTGTCCAGCAATAACACACGGGAGGTGTGGCAGGGCATTCAGAACATCACAAACTTCAGAGGCTGTGATTGACTGCAGGAGACCTGAGTGTGTCACTAGCAGAGGAACTTAACTTTTCTTTGCTCGCTTTGAGATGCCTCAGGACCACCCATCTGCTCCAGTCCTGCCCCCCCCAGGCTGCACCCCACTCACTGTCCAGGAGCATGAGGTACGGCGCGTGCTCCTGGCAGTGAACCCCAGGAAGGCTGCCGGACCAGACGGAGTACCTGGCAAGGTGATCAGAGCGTGTGCCCACCAGCTCACCCTGATTCTCACCAGGATTTTCAACTTCTCCCTGGCCCAAGCAGTCATCCCCCCCTGCCTAAAATTCAATTCAATTCAATTCAATTCAATTTTATTTATATAGCGCTAAATCACAACAAACTGTCGCCTCAAGGCGCTTTGTATTGTGGGTAAAGACCCTACAATAATACAGAGAAAACCCAACAGTCAAAACGACCCCCTATGAGCAGCACTTGGCGACAGTGGAAAGGAAAAACTCCCTTTTAACAGGAAGAAACCTCCAGCAGAACCAGGCTCAGGGAGGGGCAGTCATCTGCCGCGACCGGTTGGGCTGAGGGGAGAGAAAGACATGCTGTGGAAGAGAGCCAGAGATTAATATCAATTAATGATTAAATGCAGAATGGAGTATAAAAAGTAAATAAGGTGAATGAGAAACAGTGCCTAAAAACAGCCACAATCATCCCCGTGCCCAAAGGTCATCTGTCACCAGCCTAAATGATTACCGCCCTGTGGCCCTCACACCGGTAATCATGAAGTGCTTTGAGAGGCTGGTTCTCCAGCACATCAAAGACCATCTGCCCCCCACTTTCGACACCCATCAGTTTGCATATTGTGCAAACAGATCCACAGAGGACGCCATCGCTGTAGCTCTCCACTCTGTGTTGAGCCACTTGGAGCAGCAGCAGAGCTACGCTCGCATGCTCTTTGTGGATTACAGCTCAGCGTTCAACACAATCATCCCGGACATTCTCACCACCAAACTGCACACCCAGGGCCTCCCCCCTCTCACATGTTCCTGGATCAAGGACTTCTTAACCAACCAGCCCCAGACTGTGAGACTTGGCCCCCATCTCTCCTCCACCCGCACACTGAGCACTGGCTCCCCACAGGGCTGTGTGCTGAGCCCCCTCCTGTACTGCCTCTACACCCATGACTGCAGTCCGGCCCACAATAACAACCTCATCGTCAAATTTGCTGACGACACCACAGTGGTCGGACTCATCTCAAAGGGAGATGAGGCAGCTTACAGAGAGGAGGTCCTGAAGTTGACAGCCTGGTGTTCAGAGAACAACCTGGTACTGAACACCATGAAAACCAAAGAGATCATCATCGACTTCAGGAAGCACAGGACTGACCCAGCTCCCCTCTACATCAACTGCGAGCGTGTGGAGAGGGTCCACACCTTCAGGTTTCTCGGTGTCCTCATCTCTGCTGATCTCTCTTGGTCAGATAACATCACAGCTGTTATCAAGAAGGCTCAGCAGCGACTTCACTTCCTGAGGGTCCTCAGGAAGAACAACTTGGCTCAAACCTGCTGCTGACCTTCTACCGCTCATCCATTGAGAGCCTGCTGACGTACTATATCACAGTATGGTACGGCAGCTGCACTGAGGCAGACAGGGTCAGGCTTCAGAGGGTAGTCAAGACAGCACAAAGAATCGTTGGCTGCCCCTCCCCTCCCTGATGGACATCTACACCTCCCGCTGCATCAGCAGAGCCAGGAACATCATCAAGGACAGCTCACACCCTGGCTTTGACCTGTTTGACCTGCTGCCCTCTGGCAGGCGCTACAGGTGCATCAAAGCCAGAACAAACAGACTCAAGAACAGTTTCTTCGCCAGAGCAATCACCACCCTGAACTCACACACTCACCCACCGTAACTGTGCAATACCCACATCTCTGTGCAATATTATATTATTCATACTGAACAATATCTATCACTCCTATATTGATAATATCCAGTATTCATTCACTAGTGCAATATTCATTCACCAAGTGCAATATTCATCATCTTCATTATTATATGTATACACGCATTTACTTTCTTACAATGTACAGATGCACCAATGTAGGTATGTATATATTTTTATACATTCTATTTTTTTTTTTTTTGTAGGGGAATGCACCCAAACGCCAGGGAATGCACCCATTCAATGGCTTCTGTACGCTTTTGTCTTAGCAGGTTTATTCGCATGTGCTGCTTTAATGAAGATGTTATATTCCCTCTCAAAAATACGGCAGTTCTCAGCGATGTCTCCTTCAAACGGAGCGGGTCGGGTCTGCGAAATCCCCCGCCATAGTTAGCAAGCTGCGAGTCTTTCAATGTTTGGCAAAAAAAAAGAAGGAAAAAAACGGACTCACGCACTGCAGATCCAAACATCTTTTGACACCATGTCGAAATGAGTGAGGAGATTTGACTTAGTTAACAGCGGTTTTTAATGGCAGCCTGAAAGCGACAGCTTCACAACGTGTCTGCATCTGGAAAAACCAATAGGTGGAGCCCGGCTGCTACAAGTACGGCATCCAATATAGTACACACATTGCAAAATGCACAATCATTCATCTGAATGATCTACACTGTCCCTACTTGTCAGGTGAGCATTCAGGAAGAGCAGGTGAGTGATTAGCAATTGCCATCAGGTGTGCAACTCATTGCCGGAAGAGGCTGGTAAGAAGGTGGAGAAAACACCGAGCCTGCCCCGGAAACAATACCTGCACAAAGAAGAACAACAATACTGGGGAACGCTAGCCCGGAGAGGGCGGGGACCATGACAGGATGCCCATGTTTTAAATACTGCATCTGCTCTTCCTGGTGCAACAAACCCATTATGGCCATTTTGGATTAAATTTCTGTCATGTGCCTCAGAATGGGATTCTTAACTTGTTTCTGCAGGTTTCTTACTGTGTCAGAGTGCATAAATGTGGGAAGTGCTAGTTTTAAATTATGGGACTCATTTCCACCCAGTGTGGATTCTCTTTGTTTGAAAAATAGAACATAATAGAGCTCAGTTGTGCAGCCCAGTAGTACCACTTAAGATTGGGACAATTTAGACCTCTCCGATTAAACAGTAAATAAAGCAGTTTCTTCCTAGTATTGTTAGTCATGATAACTAGTATTGCATTTGTATTTATTAATTTATCGAGCAGCCCTGCTCCTGGGTCCTCACTCTTAGTTACATTTGTAGGGAAGTGCACGTTAGGTTGAGCTGCAGGGGTTCGGAGGGGTTTCTGGTTACAGCGTAGCTACAATGTAGCAGGTTCCACTCTAGTTTTAAGTTGGGCCTTTGTTTATGTTTACGTTACAGACTGAACTGTTTAGAAAACACGGCTCAGACTGATTTTCATAAATGAATGTGATGATTAAGTTACTGTATGTGTTTCAGTGATTTTCAGCACCTCAGGATTAAAAAGCCTTTTTATAATAAGTTACCATTGATGTATTAGTGAGTGTTTATTTTGGCATTATAGACTTTATTAGAGTCTACCATGTGTTGCTGATGTAAAAATAAGTTAAACACTGGATGTTATTAAAATGTAATATATTAATTGTTTTACAGTGACTCACTTTCTGCAGTATTTCTACACTGGATCTTCTGGGATCCCAGAGTTCCCAGAGTTTGTGGTAGTCGGGATGATCAATGACGTTCCAATCATTCACTATGACAGCAGCAGCCGGAGAGCAGAGCCCACACAGGACTGGATAAAAAAGCCACAGAGGACGATCCACAGTACTGGGCCACAGAGATTCAAGGGTTCAATAACACCCAGCAAACGTTCAGAGACGATATTGAAACTGCGAAGCAGCGCTTCAGCCAAACTGGAGGTTTGTTTAAGATTAATTATTTTCATATTCTTTGTTGTCCATCACCCATCACTCATCTGTATCCATCACCACAGTTTTCTTTTTCTACCATCTGATCTGTCAGAACTGGAACTTTTTAAAGGACCATATTCGTTAGCTCGCATGTTTTGCTTCATTTGTGATCGTGTATAATGTGAAGTTGTATTATGTGCCGGCCTGTCTCAGACACAGTAATTAACAGAGATGAAGTGACATTTGACCTCCACTGTCTCATCATGGACCTCACATGATGGTTGGCTGATTCTGCCTCTTTTTCTCTCAGGTGTCCACGTTGTCCACTGTTTTATGGCTGTGAGTGGGATGATGAGTACGAAGATATTAGAGGATTTCTTCAGTATGGCTATGATGGAGAAGATTTCATAGTATTTGATCTGAAGACACAAACATGGATCGCTCCAAAAGAACAGGCTGTCAGAACCAAACTGAAGTGGGATCATGATGATGATTTAAATATGCAGAAAAAAATATTTAACTGAGGTCTGTGTTGGCTGGCTGAAGAAATACGTGAACTATGGTCGACACAGTTTGAAGAGAACAGGTATAAAAATTTGATTTTGTTTCCTCAGATTCTGGAAGGAATGTTTTATTCATTTTAGGACGCTCATTTTGGAGCTAAAAAACTGTCAAAGAAAATGATTTTGTCTGTGGTTGAAAAAATAAGTTAGACACTAATTTTGTAAAACTGTTCTTGTGATAGAAAAATTAAAAAAGCAATGGGGGGGGTCTGATTATTGGCATCTTTGATCATTTTTGTTGTACATTATGGAGAAAGAAAGTGATTAATTTTAAAACTGTATTAGAAATAAAACAAACTATTTGCATAACTTAATTTTAGTTAGTTTTAGTTTCGTAGGGGTCGGGTGCAGTGTGTGTCGGACGGTGGCCGAGGGCGAAGGCCCTGGCGGACCGATCCCCGGCTATTGGGACATGGAATGTCACCTCTCTGGTGGGGAAGGAGCCTAAGCTAGTGCGTGAGGTTGAGAGATACCAGCTAGATATAGTTGGGCTCACCTCAACGCATGGCCTGGGCTCTGGAACCAGTCTCTTGGAGAAGGGCTGGACTCTGTTCCAGTCTGGAGTTGCCCTCGGTGAGAGGCAGCGAGCTGGGGTGGGTATTCTTGTATTCAATTCAATTCAATTCAATTTTATTTATATAGCGCCAAATCAACAATCAGTCGCCTCAAGGCGCTTTGTATTGCGGGTAAAGACTCTACAATAATACAGAGAAAACCCAACAGTCAAAAACGACCCCCTATGAGCAGCACTGGGTGACAGGGGGAAGGAACAACTCCCTTTAACAGCAAGAAACCTCCAGCAGAACCAGGCTCAGGGAGGGGCAGGCATCTGCCGCGACCGGTTGGGCTGAGGGGAGCAAAAAGACATGCTGTGGAAGAGAGCCAGAGATTAATAACAATTAATGATTAAATGCAGAGTGGAGTATAAACAAAGTAAATAAGGTGAATAAAAAGAAACAGTCTATTGTGGGAACATCCCCCAGCAGCCTAGGCCTATAGCAGCATAACTAAGGACTGGTTCAGGGTCACCTGATCCAGCCCTAACTATAAGCTTATCATAAAGGAAAGTTTTAAGCCTAATCTTAAAAATAGAGGGGTGTCTGTCTCCTGAATCCAAGCTGGGAGCTGGATCCACAGAAGAGTGGCCTGAAAGCTGAAGGCTCTGCCTCCCATTCTACTCTTAAGTATCCTAGGAACCACAAGTAAGCCAGCAGTCTGAGAGTGAAGTGCTCTGTTGGGGTGATACGGGACTATGAGGTCTTTGAGATAAGATGGGGCCTGATTATTCAAGACCTTGTAGGTGAGGAGAAGGATTTTAAATTCTATTCTAGATTTAACAGGGAGCCAATAAAGAGAAGCCAATATGGGAGAAATCTGCTCTCTCTTTCTAGTCCCTGTCAGTACTCTAGCTGCAGCATTTTGGATCAGCTGAAGGCTTTTCAGGGAGCTTTTAGGACAGCCTGATAATAACGAATTACAATAGTCCAGCCTAGAAGTAATAAATGCATGAATTAGCTTTTCAGCATCACTCTGAGAAAGGATGTTTCTAATTTTAGAAATATTGCGCAAATGCAAAAAGCGGTCCTACATATTTGTTTAATATGTGCATTGAAGGACATATCCTGGTCAAAAATGACTCCAAGATTTCTCACAGTGTTACTGGAAATCAAAGTAATGCCATCCAGAGTAAGTATCTGGTTAGACACCATGTTTCTAAGATTTGTGGAGCCGAGTACAAGAATTTCAGATTTATCTGAATTTAGAAGCAGGAAATTAGAGGTCATCCAGGCCTTAATGTCTTTAAGACATTCCTGCAGTTTAACTAATTGATGTGCGTCATCTGGCTTCATTGATAGGTAAAGCTGAGTGTCATCTGCATAACAATGAAAATTGATGCAATGCTTTCTAATAATACTGCATGTACAGTGTAAATAGAATTGGTCCTAACACAGAACCCTGTGGAACTCCATAATTGACCTTAGTGTGTGAAGAAGACTCCCCATTTACATGAACAAATTGGAGTCTATTAGATAGATATGATTCAAACCACTGCAGTGCAGTACCTTTAATACCTATAGTATGCTCTAATCTCTGTAATAAAATGTTATGGTCAACAGTATCAAAAGCTGCACTGAGGTCCAACAGGACAAGAACAGAGATGAGTCCACTGTCAGAGGCTGTAAGAAGATCATTTGTAACCTTCACTAATGCTGTTTCTGTACTGTGATGAATTCTGAAACCTGACTGAAACTCTTCAAATAAACCGTTCCTCTGCAGATGATCAGTTAGCTGTTTTACAACTACTCTTTCAAGGATCTTTGAGAGAAAAGGAAGGTTGGATATTGGCCTATAATTAGCTAAGACAGCTGGGTCAAGTGATGGCTTTTTAAGTAGAGGTTTAATTACAGCCACCTTGAAGGCCTGTGGTACATAGCCAACTAATAAAGACAGATTGATCATTTTTAGGATTGAAGCATCAATAATTGGAAAGACTTCTTTGAACATTCTAGTAGGAATGGGATCTAATAAACATGTTGCTGGTTTGGAGGAAGTAACTATTGAAGTTAACTCAGAAAGATCAACTGGAGCCAAAGAGTCTAAACAAATACCAGCAGTGCTGAAAGCAGCCGAACATGAAGATAAATCTTTGAGATGTTATGAATAATTTTTTCTAATGTCTAAAATTTTATATGTAAAGAAATCCATGAAGTCACTACTAGTTAAAGTGAAAGGAATACCCAGCTCTACAGAGCTCTGACTCTTTGTCAGCCTGGCTACAGTGCTGAAAACAAACCTGGGGTTGTTCTTATTTTCTTCAATTAATGATGAGTAGTAAGATGTCCTAGCTTTACGGAGGGCTTTTTTATAGAGCAACAAACTCTTTTTCCAGGCTAAATGAGCATCTTCTAATTTAGTGAGACGCCATTCTCTGTCCAGCTTACGGGTTATCTGCTTTAAGCTGTGCGTTAGTGAATTATACCACAGAGTCAGGCACTTCTGATTTGAAGCTTTCCTTTTAAGAGGAGCCACAGCATCCAAAGTCGTACGCAGTGAGGATGTAAAACTATTGACGAGATAATCGACCTCACTGGGAGCAGAGTTTAGGTAGCTGCTCTGCACTGGTATCCCCCCGGCTTGCTGCCTGTACGTCGGAGTTTACACCGGTGGACGAGAGGGTAGTTTCCCTGCACCTTCCTGCTGCGTCCTGACTGTTTGTTTGTGCTTATGCGCCGAATGACAGTTCAGAGTACCCACCCTTTTTGGAGTCGCTGGGCGGGGTGCTGGAGAGTGCTCCATCTGGTGACTCCATAGTCTTGCTGGGAGACTTCAACGCTCACGTGGGCAATGACAGTGAGACCTGGAGGGGCGTGATTGGGAGGAACGGCCTGCCTGATCTGAACCTGAATGGTGTTTTGTTATTGGACTACTGTGCAAGCCACAGTTTGTCCATAACAAAAACCATGTTCGAACATAAGGATGTCCATAAGTGCACATGGCACCAGGACACCCTAGGTCGCAGGTCGATGATCGATTTTGTAATCGTATCATCAGATCTGCGGCCGTATGTTCTGGACACTCAGGTGAAGAGAGGCGCTGAGTTGTCAACTGATCACCACCTGGTGGTGAGTTGGATCAGGTGGCGGGGGAAGATGCTGGACAGACCTGGCACACCAAAACGTATTGTGAGGGTGTGCTGGGAATGCCTGGCAGAAGCCCCAGTCCGGGAGATCTTCAATCAAGAAGACTTTATTGTCATATATATGTAAACATATAATGAAAACATATAATGAAATTTGCGTTCCAGAACACCCATCCAAGAAATACAAAAAAAAACAGAACAAACAGGGGGGACAGGTGTCCTGAGGTCATGCAGCTGACTCGCAGCACTACCTTTAGCAGAAGAACAGAAAGAGATACACTGGGATAGGTAGGTTAAAAAAAATCATCTCGTACTGTATTCATTATAAACACCGTACGAGGTTCCAAAAAACACCTCAGCAAAAGCATATTTGCACATTTAAAGCCAGGATAGCAATATGGTGGGTAAGGTCAGGTCAGGAGGGGATGCAGACGGAGACGAGAGGGTGGGGGCATTGTGGAGCCCAGATGCCAGCTCCTAGCCACAACAGTTCACTGATAGTGATGGAAATTCATCAGCGGCCGTGGTACACCAGATCCAGCTTCACAAATCACAGTGAGGGCTGAGGGGGAGAGCGACCATCACACATAGGCCTGGAGAGATATGATTGCCAGCCAAGGCCGGCTAGGGAGCCAAATTCCTGATAATGCAGATGTTGTTTTGGAACAGGCTGCTTGTTTTTTTCCAACAGCCTTCAGTCTCACTGGGGAACCCATTCAGTAATCCAATATTCCAAATTCATTTGTTACCGTCCTCACCGTGCAGAACCGAACTTTATCTCCAGATCGAACCCCTCTCGCCTGCGAGCACGTTCTCAGCTGGGCTACTCACCAGCTTTACGGCTCAGGTCCAACAGGCTTTGAGTCTGAGTTTGTACGGCCCTGGACAGCCCATCCACCTGGGTCGGCAGCCTCTGCAGATGTCGAACTGCCGCCCAGATTTTCTTGATTTACCGGTAAATCAGGTATCCTCCGAGCCCAAACAGAAGAGATACCGCTACCAAATAGCCGAATATGTAGACGTCTTCCATGTCTTCAACCTCGAGGGCTGAGAAGCACACAGGTCTCCACGAGCTCCAAGAATCGATCACGTATCCAACGGGTCTGTTCCACTCGGACACACAGGCTCCCCTTTCCCCGATGTCATAGTGGAAAAAATTCGATCAATGGTGTTGAGGGCCCAGTTTGCCAGATCCATGTTGCTCTCAATCTTATTCTTATTCGGACAGTGTGTAAGAGACGCTCTCACAGCAAGCAGCAAGCAGGAGAGACAGGGAGGGCAGGGAGAGAGATAGAATGCGACCGTCTCCGTCAAGAGCAGGAAGAAAGCAACTCCCACCTCTGGCAGAACTTCAATAGCATTCCGAGGGAAGCTGAGGACATTGAGCCTGAATGGACCATGTTCTGCACCTCCATTGTTGAGGCTGCTGCTCAGAGCTGTGGCTGCAAGGTGGTGGTGCCTGTCGTGGTGGTAACCCCCGAACCAGATGGTGGTCACCGGAGGTGAAGGGAAGCCCATCAAGCTGAAGAAAGAGTCCTATCGGGCTTGGTTAGCCTGTAGGACTCCGGAGGCAGCTGACAGTTATCGGCAGGCCAAGCGGAATGCAGCTCGGGCAGTGGCCGACGCAAAAATACAGGTGTGGGAGGAGTTTGGTGAGGCTATGGAAAAAGACTTCGTTCAGCATCAAAGCGATTCTGGCCAAACCGTCAGGCGACTCAGGAGGGGAAAGCAGTGCTCCACTCAACACGGTTTATAGTGCGGGGGGGTGCTGCTGACTTCAACTGAGGCTATAGTCGGACGGTGGAAAGAATACTTCGAGGACCTCCTGAATCCCACTGACACGCCTTCTGTAGTGGAAGCAGAGTCTGGGGATGAGGGGGATGACTTGACCATCACTGGGGGTGAGGTCACTGAGGCAGTTAAACAGCTCCTTGGTGGTAGAGCCCCTGGGGTGGACGAGATTCGCCCTGAGTTCCTGAAGGCTCTGGATGTTGTAGGGCTGTCTTGGTTGACAAGCCTCTGCAACATCACGTGGAGATCTGGGGCAGTGCCATTGGATTGGCAGGACCGGGGGGGGGGGTGGTCCCCATCTTTAAGAAGGGAGACCAGAGGGTGTGCTCCAACTTTCGGGGGATCACACTCCTCAGCCTCCCCGGTAAGGTCTATGCCAGGGTGCTGGAAAGGAGGGTCCGTCTGTTAGTCGAACTCGGATTCAGGAGGAACAATGCGGTTTTCGTCCTGGTCATGGAACGCTGGACAAGCTCTTTATCCTCTCAAGGATATTCGAGTGTGCGTGGGAGTTTGCCCAACCAGTCTACATGTGCTTTGTGGACTTGGAGAAGGCATTCGACGTGTCCCTCGGGGTGTCCTTTGGGAGGTCCTGCGGGAGTATGGGGTGTCTGGCCTGTTGTTGCGGGCCATTCAGTCTCTGTACAACCACAGTGAGAGCTTGGTCTGTATAGCCGGTAATAAGTCGGATTCGTTTCCTGTGTGTGTTGGACTCCGCCAGGGCTGCCCTTTGTCACCGATTCTGTTCATAATTTTTATGGACAGAATTTCTAGGCATAGCCAGGTGGGCGGAAGGCTTCTTCCTGGGTGGCCTCAGAGTCTCATCTCTGCTTTTTGCAGATGATGCGATTCTGTTGGCTTCTGCTAACTGATCATCTGCAGAGGAACGGTTTATTTGAAGAGTTTCAGTCAGGTTTCAGAATTCATCACAGTACAGAAACAGCATTAGTGAAGGTTACAAATGATCTTCTTACAGCCTCTGACAGTGGACTCATCTCTGTTCTTGTCCTGTTGGACCTCAGTAGGGTTTATATTTTTCCCGAAAATGACATGAATCATATCCTGGGAAAAGATGAGCCATTTCCCGGGAATCCCGGTAAAAAGGTTTTTTGTTTTTTTATTTTAATTAGGCCTTCTGTAGCCTGTGTCGGGCTTAACCTATTCTGATATTGTAGAGGTAGCTTTCCAGCTATGTCCTGTTATGCCCAGTAGGGGACAACGTTGGCTTGATTAACGCAATAAAACCTACATCTCGGCATTCGAGTGCTCGAGCTATGCGGTGTTGTATCGTTCCTCAACACTCCCTTAACAAATATAATTCGAATATTCCTGTATTGTTCATGGAATTATACCAAGCTATTTTACAATTGCTGTTGGAAAACAATACGGTTCATCTCCACACAGCATTGATAAAGGCTCAGCCACCTGCGCTGTCGTGGCGACATCTGTTGCACTATATCTCCACCAGTGGAACGCTGTAATAGTCATTGAAAAGTTAACTACCATACTACACTATAATATGACATAACACAGGGCCTTGAATAATGCACTACGACTTGGTCATTGCCATTCTGGCAACAGCAAATTTATAACGCCGTGTCTAAGGGTTAAAATAGGTTCTTTGTGAATCGTCTTTTGAAAAACTAGCCAATCCTTACAGCCTAAAAAATATACATTTTACTCAACTCCATTTTAAAAGCGAAATATGTTAAAGTAATCTATTTGATGATACTTTCTTCACACATTAGGCCTGTATCCTAATTCATGATTGTTAGTAAGCGGCTGCAAATGAGGAAAAGAAACACTCGAAGTAAACAGATATTTCTTTACATGCTTCCCTTAGGCAGTATTATTAGAAAGCATTGCATCAATTTTCATTGTTATGCAGATGACACTCAGCTTTACCTATCAATGAAGCCAGATGACGCACATCAATTAGTTAAACTGCAGGAATGTCTTAAAGACATTAAGGCCTGGATGACCTCTAATTTCCTGCTTCTAAATTCAGATAAAACTGAAATTCTTGTACTCGGCCACAAATCTTAGAAACATGGTGTCTAACCAGATACTTACTCTGGATGGCATTACTTTGATCTCCAGTAACACTGTGAGAAATCTTGGAGTCATTTTTGACCAGGATATGTCCTTCAATGCACATATTAAACAAATATGTAGGACCGCTTTTTTGCATTTGCGCAATATTTCTAAAATTAGAAACATCCTTTCTCAGAGTGATGCTGAAAAGCTAATCCATGCATTTATTACTTCTAGGCTGGACTATTGTAATTCGTTATTATCAGGCTGTCCTAAAAGCTCCCTGAAAAGCCTTCAGCTGATCCAAAATGCTGCAGCTAGAGTACTGACAGGGACTAGAAAGAGAGAGCAGATTTCTCCCATATTGGCTTCTCTTCATTGGCTCCCTGTTAAATCTAGAATAGAATTTAAAATCCTTCTCCTCACATACAAGGTCTTGAATAATCAGGCCCCATCTTATCTCAAAGACTTCATAGTACCATATCACCCCAACAGAGCACTTCACTCTCAGACTGCTGGCTTACCTGTGGTTCCTAGGATACTTAAGAGTAGAATGGGAGGCAGAGCCTTCAGCTTTCAGGCCCCACTTCTGTGGATCCAGCTTCCAGCTTGGATTCGGGAGACAGACACCCTCTCTATTTTTAAGACTAGGCTTAAAAATTTCCTCTTTGATCAAGCTTATAGTTAGGGCTGGATCAGGTGACCCTGAACCAGCCCTTAGTTATGCTGCTATAGGCCTAGGCTGTTGGGGGGGTTCCCACAAAAGACTGTTTCTTTTTATTCACTTATTTACTTTGTTTATACTCCACTCTGCATTTAATCATTAATTGTTATTAATCTTTGGCTCTCTTCCACAGCATGTCTTTTCTCTCCCCTCAGCCCAACCGGTCCCGGCAGATGACTGCCCCTCCCTGAGCCTGGTTCTGCTGGAGTTTTCTTACTGTAAAGGGAGTTTTCCTTCCCACTGTCATCAAGTGCTGCTCATAGGGGGTCGTTTTTGACTGTTGGGTTTTCTCTGTATTATTGTAGGGTCTTTACCTACAATACAAAGCGCCTTGAGGCGACTCTTTGTTGTGATTTGGCGCTATATAAATAAAATTGAATTGAATTGAAATTGTATTGAATTGAATTGAATTGAATCGGGGGGTGGCCTCCAGCTCGCAGTGGAAGGGTTCGCAGCAGAGTGTGAAGCGGCCGGCCACGAGAATCAGCACCTCTAAGTCTGAGGCCATGGTCCTCAGCCGGAAAAGGGTGGAGTGCCCTCTCCGGCTCAGGAACAAGGTCTTGCCCCAAGTGGAGGAGTTCAAGTATCTCGGGGTCTTGTGCACGTGTGATGGGAGAAGGGAACGGGAGATCGACAGATGGATCGGGGCTGCTTCTACAGTGATGCGGACGCTGCACCAGTCTGTCGTGGTGAAGAGGGAGCTTAGTGTAAAAGCAAAGCTCTCGATTTACCGGTCGATCTAAGTTCCTACCCTCACCTATGGTCACGAGCTTTGGGTAGTGACCGAAAGAATAAGATTGCGAATACAAGCAGAAATGAGTTTCCTTCGAAGGGTGGCTGGCCTCTCCCTTAGAGATAAGGTGAGGAGTGCGGCCATCCGGGAGGGGCTCAGAGTAGAACCGCTGCTCCTCCACATCGAAAGGAGCCAGTTGAGGTGGCTCAAGCATCTGATTAGGATGCCTCCTGGCCGCCTCTTGGATGAGGTGTTCCGGGCATGTCCCACCAGGAGGAGGCCCCGTGGTAGACCCAGGACACGCTGGAGGGATTATATCTCTCGGCTGGCCCGGGAACGCCTTGGGGTCCCTCCAGATAGCTGGAGGAGGTGGCTGGGGAGAGGGAAGCCTGGGCTTCTTTGCTTAGGCTCCTGCCCCCGCGAACCAGCCCCGGATAAGCGGGAGAGAATGGATGGATGGAATAGTTATTATAGTTCATCTTTATGTTACTGCTGCTGCAGATTTATCAACAATAATAAAATAAAATAAGATAAGCAGTAACATTTTGCTCTCTCTGCAGTCCTTCCCTCAGTGTCTCTCCTCCAGAGGTCTTCCTCCTCTCCCATCACCTGCCACGCTACAGGTTTCTATCCCAACAGAGCGAGCTGGTCTGGAAGAAAAATGGTGAGGAGCTTTATGAAGGTGTGCACAAAGGAGAGATCCTCCCCAACAATGACCAGACCTTCCAGATGAGTGTTGATCTGGACTTTTCAGCAGTCACACGTGAGGACTGGGACAGGTACAGCTGTGTTTCAGCTCTCAGGTGTGAGGGAGGACATCATCACCAAACTGGACAAAGCAGGAATCAGGAGCAATGAAGGTGAGACTGAGATCAGGAGACAAACACACCCTTAGTTTATTGTAACAGTCCTGCAGCTCATGAGTTTTTAATGTGTTGGATGATAACTTCTTTTTCCTTAGTGTCAGTTTATGTCCCTGTTTTTCAGAGCATAATTCTAACACTAACTTAGGTTCAAACTAGGGATGTGCCGATCCGATATTCAGTATCGGTCTGATCCTGGCCTAAATTACTGGATCGGATATCGGAAAGAAAAAAAAAATGTAATCCAATCCGATCCAACCCACATTAGCTGCATTAAAGTTCTCCGTAGTCTTCTTCTTCTTGTGGGTTTGTGGTTGACCAAAACAGCTTAAAGCTGCATTACCACCAGCTACTGGAATGGAGTGGGGATCAGGAAATAACGCCCCTCAGTTTTCCGTCGCTGCGACGGATTCCCTTTAACACTGAGTGGATCATCGCTGACATGTTTTTCCATGCCTCCACTGCTCTATGCGTGTTTGTGTGTTGTGCTCGCTGTGCTGAGAATTTCAGCTGTTAGGGTTAGGGTTAGGGTTTTTCTCTACTTCAGCTCCCGGACATACTGCTAGCGAGCACTGGTGACCGAACAGTACCAGAAGGACCCCTTCCCCGTCAAAATAGTTTTTATACTTTAATCCCTGATTAGTGACTATAGACCTGCAATAGAAACGTATTGAGGAGAATGCTTGTGAATATAAAGCATTACAAGATTACAGCCCCCAGTTTTTCAACATAAACACTGATAACACAACAGCAGCAGTCAGCTGATTTACCTGTAGCCTGTCTGCACACGTGCAAAGAGGCGGAGCCGGTGAGCTCAGATGGAGCCGAAGAAAGCTTTTTTCCCTGTAACTGCCATTAAACCTTTACTGGGAAACAGCTGGAGGTCCTTCATCAACCACCTGATGAGTAAGTGAAGAAAAGAGAACTTTGTAGCTGCTCCATCCACCCTGTTTGTTTCACACAGGGAAAAACTGCACGGAAGGTAAAATATGCAGATGAACTGTTAATGTGAAAAAAGTATTTCTTATCCAGTTACTCGGGTAATTGATGGAATAATTGATAGAATACCCGATTACTAAATTAAGCGATAGTTGCAGCCACACTGAAATTTGCAGCATACCATAAGCCAATGCATCAGCTTCTCACATAAGAGCAACAGGATTCAGGTGATAGAGCGATTGTTGTAAGTAAGTAAAGTTTATTTATTTAGTGCTTTTCACAGACAAAAAGTCACAAAGTGCTGTACAATAATTAAAACATAATATCAAAAAAAAACAAAAGATAAAACACCATTTTAAAAACATATTAACATTACCATATTAAAAAAATAATAATAAAATAAAGTCAACAGAAAGCCTGGTCAAACAGAAAAGTTTTCA